>NC_041703.1:1777500-1782500 GCF_900097015.1 Plasmodium sp. gorilla clade G2
AATTATATATAAAAAATAAAATAAAATTTAAATATATATTTTCATATAAATTGAATTTTTGATTAATTAATTTAAATTCTTTTAAATGTATAATTCTTATTTTTTTATTATTTCTTTGATTTTTTATAGTGTTTTTGTTCAATATAATTTTACTTATTTACTTATTTATTTATTTTAATATGTATAATTATTTTATAAACTAATATTTCTTTTTTAAAAAACATAAAAGTTTTAATTTTCCATTTAATATGTTTTCATAAGTGTATTATTTATTTTTGTTTCTCTTAATAAAATATATATTATAAAGTGAATATTTATATCTATTTATATTTATGATATATATGTAATAACGTATAATTTGTTATGTTCATTTTATTTTGTTAAATTTAAATAATAAGAGTTTTTATTTTTATTTGAATTCTTATATTTTTTTGGCAAATTATTGAAGTTTGCACAAATTACGACTAGCGAAAAAAATAAAAAAATAAAATATAACTAGCCATTTTGGATTTTATTAGTTATATATAGCATTATTATAAATTATTAGGAAGCTATATAGCTATTATTTTATTTTTTTTTTATAACAACTTTAATGTAAAAATTTTGGGAAGAAAATTTACAAAAAAACTTGAAGGTATGTAAGTTATAAAATTTAGTATGTATTTTTGATAACAAATATTCTTCAAAAAAGATATGTATTATATAGGTATACCATACAAAATTATATGAATTACAAAAAAAAATTAATTGCTTTATATTTTTTGTTATATTTTTAAGTTTTATGTATAAGTATTTTTAATTGGAAACATTATTTGGATGTGTAGAACTGATTTAGTTATATTATTATAATGTATCAACTTTTCTTCATTAATATATCCAGCATAGAATAGTAATACAAAGATATAAGTATGTCAACTCATTTATTTTTTTATAATATTTATAATTATTTATGAAGGCATGTATGTATTATTTATTAAATTTATACTTGAGTTTCTCTAGTTTATTATGGGTAGACACAAAGCAAAATATATCATGATTTTTCAAAATAAATGAAAACTAATAAATGAATTCTATATCCTTCATTTTTTTTCTTTTTCTTTTCATGTACTTTCTGCTTTTTTTTTTTGTTTTGTTTTGTTTTTCAATAAAAAGGAAATTAAGATTTCTCATAAAATAATTAATGTTGGTATTTTATGCTATATGAATGATATTTTGTAAATATATAATTGGAAAATTTTATAGTTTAATAATAATATAAAAAGGAAAATAAAACTAGTTAAATATCACTATTCATGAAGAATACAGATAATGTTGGAATATATTTTATAAATCGTTATAGTTATATGATGTAATAAATGAAATGACGAAAGTGTGTTTTTTTTTTTTTATATATTAAAAAATGAAAAAAGAAAAGAAATAAAAATTTTATAATTTTGAATATCATTAGTAAAACATTAAGATATAATATTATATATAAATAAATTTATTATTTTGAAAAAAGTACGTTATAAAATGGATGTATTTTATGTTAATAATACAAAACGTTTACTCAAATTAATCAGATAAAAGAAATATATTAAACTTTTTATATTCATATATATTTTTTTTTTCAATTGATGTATGTCGATATATTAAGGTGTAAATTTTAAAATATTACTAGCATGAATTTACTATGGTATATGGCATAACATATATATATATATATATTATACTTAATAATGATGCTATATTAATTTCGAAAAAAATACAAGCATATATATAAGATAATAGGTTATAAAAGGATGAATATAAATATAAGGATTAATATATATTTATTAATTTTTGAAAATGAATGGGATTATATGATTAAATATTTTAAATTAAATATTTCAAGTTAAGTATTTTTATATTATTAATATGTAAATATATATATATATATATATATATATATATATATGGGCATTCAAATTTTATATTATAATGCATATATCACGTCATAAAATTTTCGTGCATATATGTTAACATGAACATACATTTAAAAATATGTTTCATCATGAATTAATTTACTAAAAAATCATTAGTTAGAAAAAATAATATCGAATTTTTAAATAAATAAACATGATTGGTGCTGTGCATCGCTTCATGAAGAAAGAGGAGAAATATCACGAATAAATCCAGTTAGTGTGTTTCGATGAAGTATTATAATATATAAGAAAAAAAAAAAAAAAAAAAAAAAAAATATGTACTTTTTTTATTTTCTTTTTTAATTTTTTAATATTTATAATTAATTCACTCTTTTGTTCATAAAATTTCCCATTTTCATTAAAAATTTCTATTCTTTTGGATTGTTAAATAAGAAAGAAAATGTTTATGAAATAAATAAATCAACGTAATAATATAATATATTGCAAAATAAATTATATAAAAGTTGAGTATGGAAAGATATATAATATATTCCAAATATATGTATAGTCAAAGGTTTTTATCCATAAAAAATAAAACATGTTTGTTTTATTTAATTAATTTTAACATTTATAGCTGTATAAATGTAAAAATTATAATGGAAATATTCCATTAAATAATATTTCTCCAACCCTTTTTATTCTTTGTAATATATATAACAACGACGTGCTGATGATTACTATAATAAAGGTTATAGAAAAGGTGATTCTGAGAGTATATATTTGTATATATGTGTAATATGATGTGTAAGACAAAAAAGTTTTGTATAATAACTTATTTGTATAAACATTTGTATCATATGTATATATATTTTAATATATTTATAAATATACTTTTTTTTATAGTAATTAAATGTATTCCACAATTACATAATATTTTTGTAAATATTATATATTGTGTATATATTATTTTAATATAGAGTTATATATATTATGTAAGGATAGAATGGGTAGGTAAAAAATGTTATTTCGTATATTATAAATATTGTGTGTATAAATACATATGATAGTTTTAATGTATATATTTAGCGTCATTTTTTCTTACGCCATCTAAAGGTTTGACGCACCTTTAAAGGCAGAGATGTAGTAAATAAATTTTTTAATTGTTCGGTATAATTACTGTTCAAGAGGATTAATTTATAAAGATCTTTTATTTCGTAAGAATTATTAGGTTGAACTCTCTCTAAATTGATTTCATAATAATAAATGTGTACTATAGATTATTTTTTCTGGTGCACATTTGTTATTATGAAATCTATTTTTGATATGCCCTACTGGGTATATAAAATCCTTATATAAAAAGGTGTTACGAGCCTTATAAGGTAGAGGTTTGTAATTAACATATTTTGATCCAAATTCTGAAAGGATCAAAATATCCTCATTATGTTTCTTAGGAATATTTTTGTAGGTTTTCCTCTTCATTGATTATTTTGATGATGTATTTTTATGTATATATGATATTGTTATTTTTATAGCATGTTGTATATATGTATATATACTATTATTATAAATATAATTAATTAAAAATTCGTATGCCCCCATGGCTTGGTTTTATTAGACACCTATATAATTACATTGGTGTAATTATATAAAAATCTTTATATAGGCTGAGAACGTGCCAATAAAGTTAAGGTACATTACATATATTTTATATGAAGAATATAAATATATATATAGTTTTGTTGAACCAAATGAATAATTTAATTTTTGTTTGTTTGTGTTTATAGCAAAACTAAGATGTACTTTATATAGTTGATTTGTAATCCTTATGGTTATATGGGTATTTATAGTAAAGAGGTGTGAAACTTTTTATCAATTATATTATTATTAAATATATTGATATTAGGTAGTAGCATTTTCTCTATAAATATATCAACTACGCTGAAAAGTGACGTTCTTTTCTCCCCATGACTTATTAAAATCCTCGAGGGTATAACGCACCAAAAGAGGTGGAGAATAACAACATTTGAGTTTTTTTTATGAGAGAGTATAGAAACTTTCTATTATTAAACACACATATATATATGTATATATAGTGGTCTTTTTATCAGATGGTATGTTATTCTTCAAAGTAGTTTGCGAATATAAATAGTTATTATTATTTTTTAACGAACACTGAAGACATAAAAATATTAATATATTTTTATGGAATTGCAGTTAGTAGTGTATAATAATTATATATTAGTAGTATTCAACAGGAAGTCGGACAATGTTCAATAAATGAATTCTTTTGAGGTTTAACGTATGCCTTGATATGTTTACATAATATATATATGTGTAAAGATTTATTTGCGAATATAAATATTATTTACCTGCGAATATTGATAGCATTTTATTGTTTGTTATTTTTCCAAAGAATTATTATATAATTAATTATTTGGAAAAATAGCTAATACTATTATGTTAATATAACAGTTAGTAGGAGTGTAACATAATGTATATTAGTAGTAGTAAAGAATATTCGGTAATGATGGTATAATTTCTCCTAGCTTGCAAATGTGTTTGTACAGCTTAAGAATGGATGAGTAAAAATATATATAATATGATACTTTTTTTTGTTTTGATCAAAACATCATATTATAAATATAGAATCCACTACTATATTTTATTAAGTATAAGTAGTCGGATACCTCTTCTGACCACATTTAAAATCGTTTATTATATTGAACATTGCATTTGAAAAAGAGAACATTGTTCAAATTTCTTTTGGCACATTATATATACCTGTATGTCATATGGTATATATATATATAATGAGTCATATATAGTTTTAATTAACTACGGGGGGGGGAGTGTGAAATACCTAATTATATGGTATATGTGAGCATATAATACATATATATATGTGTGTGGATGGTATTATGGCGGAATTGATTGGTATCAAGTAAAAATGAAAAAGACTACGTATATATTTTTATCACTGTTTTATGCAGTGATATATTATATATATAATTCCTCATATATGCATTGTTAGAAATGCGAAAATGAGGTGCGGGGGGTTCAAGTACATGGGGTAAGTGGTATATGGATTGGTGTCGAATTATATATATATATATATAT
>NC_041704.1:0-52500 GCF_900097015.1 Plasmodium sp. gorilla clade G2
AATAAATAATTCAATATTTAAAACATTATTTTAATTCATTAATTTTTTTTCGGATATATAAGACAAAAATTCGATATGTATAAAATATATGTTCATTATTATTCTAGTGGTTTCATTTTTTTTTTTTTTTTTTTTTTTTTTTTTGGTGTGTTCTCGTGTATATATATATATATATATATATATATATATATATATTTTTATATATCGTATAATATAATTATATATTTTAGAAAAATATCTTGAAAAAAAAAAAAAAAAATTAAGTGTATGAATATTATTTATTTATATTTACCAACTGGATAATATATAAATATAATATTTGTGTGATTTTTTTTTTTTTTTTTCATAAGAGTAAATATATATATATATTATAGAAAATTATAATTACATATTTATAAATAAGTGTGGGTATACTCTTTTCATGTGTAGTATATATGAGGAATATTATTGAAAAGAATAAAGGAAAAAATATTTTATATTTTTGAATATATTAAAAAAAAAGAAAATATATGTTGCTTTTCAATTTGTGTTTTACATAATATTTGTTTGAAGAGTTATGTTTGTCCTTAAATGTAATAATATATATATATATATATATATATTTATTTATTTATTTATTTATTTATTCAATTTTTAAGATGGTTTTATAAATATTACATATTATGACACAATTATATACGATATTTAAGTGATCCTTCTTTTACGAAAGATATAATTTTAAAAAGAGAAAAAGAATTGTTTCATTTATTAAGAAGAATAAAATTTTAAATATACGATAAAAATTTGGGAAATAAAATAAAGTGAAAATATATTTAATGATTTATTAAATGATGAAAAATATAAAATAAAATGATAAATAATATAAACAGATAAAGATCCAAATATACTTAATAAAATGTATACAATATGTTGGAAATTAATGGATAAAGAAAGAAGGAAATTTTCTTTATTCAAAGTTAATTTTTTTTTTGTATCTTGAAAAATTAATGAAAAAAAAAAAAAAAAAAAAAAAAAATATAAATATTCATTATATTTCTTTTTTAATTTTGAATATGAAACACTATAAAATAATATCCCATAGTTCACATTTTTATTTCCTTTATATAGAAAATAAAAATGATAAGTATATAAAAAAAAAAAGGAAAAAATTATATATATATATTTTTTTACTTTTTAAAAATTATTTAGCAATATATTATTATATATATATATATTTTTTTTTTTATTTTTATTTTATTTATGCTTTGAAAATACTTAAAAAAAACTGATATCGAAAGGATTATAAAGATAAAAATAAATAAATATGTTTGTATGAAAAAAAAAGAAATATATACATAAATATATATATGTATGCTTCAATTTCTATTTAAAATATTTATGTATTTTTTATTTTTATCATTTTTATATAAAGAAA
The DNA here is from genome assembly GCF_900097015.1 of Plasmodium sp. gorilla clade G2. Taxonomy (NCBI): domain Eukaryota; phylum Apicomplexa; class Aconoidasida; order Haemosporida; family Plasmodiidae; genus Plasmodium; species Plasmodium adleri (nom. inval.). The sequence continues at coordinate 1,415 of NC_041704.1, forward strand.
ATAATGCTGTATTCTCATTTATTTATTTATTTATTCATTCATTCACTTTACTCTTCTAAATATATGTGTACACTTATTATTATCAATGTATAATAAAAATGATGGAACAGTAACAAAAGTGAAAGCATAAAAAATGATATAGTTGGAAAAATATACATATATATATTTAAAATGTGGTCGTTATCCTTATGGATTTATTGAAAAAGGAAATAATAATATAATATATTAATTTTTTTCTATATATTTGATCTTTAAAAAGTGTACGTATTATTATGTAGAAATATAAAAAACGTCCAATATGGCCTACAAAATTAAATAAATTAAATATATTCTCATATGTTTTAAGAATATAGGATAATTGAATAATCATGGATTTATTTTAAATAAATAAATAAATATATATATGTTATATGTATTATATAAAATTATTAATTTAAAATTATCTCGTAATACATTCATTCGTTGTAATAAATTAATTTGTATATAAATTAAATTATACTATATAAAAAAAAGATAATAATTTTTAAAATTATAAAAATTATATAAATTTTGATTCACATCTAGATACAATAAATAATTTGTAAAAATAATTTTCCTTAATGCACATCTTTTCATGATATTTTTATTCAGGTTTAATAATGAATGAAATATATTATTTATAGGAATATGTTTATATTGTGGTATTGATAAATATATTTTAATTTTAATTTCTTTTTTATGATAAGTTTATTTATATTTTGTAAATATCAGATATGTACAATTTTTTTTTTTAATTTATTATGATATATATATATATATATATATATATATATGTGATATTTAAAAAGAATTCATAAATAAAAAAAAAAATAAAAAGTGCACTAAGTAAATACATGTGTGTTTATTTCATATTACTATTTATTCATCAGTAATATATAGAACAACAACATATTTGTGAATATATATATTACTTATTCTTAAATTGTATAATATATAAAGGTTTTATTAGTTATGTATTAAATGTATTGTTTATATGAAAAAAAAACAAAAACAATAAAGAACAACTTATATTTTTATGAATTAAATGGCTGTTAAAATACATTCTCCAGTATCCAGAAAAAAAATAAGTTCTACTACATATCCTTTATATTTTACTCTTTTTTTCGAAAGGTTAAAAAATTATGTTTCCGATAGGATTAGTAATGTAAAAAATTCAGAAAATTACAATAAATTATGCAGGCATTTAAACTATGACATCGATGATGCACAAGAAATATTTTCTACATATGATTTCTTAAATATTCCTAGAGATGCTAAAGTAGCATCATGGAATAGAAATATTGAAAATCATTTAGAAAGGGAAATGCGTATAAAGTCAGAAAATAAATGTAAAAGAATATATCCTTTTTATCCAAGAATTCAAAGACACAGACGAAAAATGTTGGAAGATTATTGTGAAGAAAGGGATAAAAGAAGAGATGAAGTTAATGCTTCAGATAATTATGAACAAAAATGTTTAGAATTTAACGAATGGGTAATTACGAATGAGAACGCAATTAATAATTCATTTAATAATAATATAACTGATGATGATAGAATTAAAGGAGCATATACTATTGATAATAATTGTACTTTGAGAAAAGCATCTATTTTATTTCCACGAATAGAGTGTAAAAATGAGGAAGAAAAAAAGGAAGACGAACCTGAAGAGGAAACAGACTCTGATGATGAATATAGTGGAGAAGAGGATGAAGGCCCAAAAGAACCTGACGACGAAACAGACTCTGATGATGAAGACCCCAAAGAACCTGAAACTCCGAATCCCCCCCCTGAAAATGAGGGTACTGAGATACCTGGATTTTCTAATTTACCTCCATATGTTGGTTTTAACCATTTACAAACAGAATCTGGAAGGTTTGTACGTGATTCTCCTAGGTTAATATTTGGTATGTATAATAAATTTGTATATTTAATAGTTATAATTTAACTTTTTTCTTTCTTTCTTTTTTTTTCATTATTATTATATGTTATATATTAAATAAAAATAGTGAAATTATTATTTTAATTATGTGAAGATAATATAATATATATAAATTATTATTTATTTTCATTACTTTAGATATGTTCGATAATTTTTTTCAGTTACCAATATTTGGGAAATCCAAAATTACAAGTACTGCAGAAGGTTTTAGCCATATTTTTAATATACGCATTCCACCTACAAATGTTGTAGTACCAACTCCTAAGATTCCACCTACTGGTAATCCTCCTATGCAAGTAACACCATATCTTATATTTATTCCTATAGGTTTGTTAATCCTTCTAATTTCCATAATCCTGAATTTAATGGATAAAGTAAGTAATGAAAAGAAATACATCATATATATGTGTATGTGTATATTAAAAAAAAAATAATAAGAACATTATATTTTTTATAATATATATGTGCACATATATTTTTTTAATTAAATATATATATTTTTCTATTATAGAAAAAAGAAATGATAGCAGTGAGAAAAGAAGAAAAAGTTAAAGTGAAAACTGTGGTTCCTTCTGCTGTGTATATAAGAATAAAAGAATTAGAAAAGTTACGTGAAGAAATAAAGGAAAAGCAAAAAGAAAAATTAAAAAAAAAAATACAGGTTAAAAAAAAAGTTGAAATTATAGAGGATCCTTATAAAATTAAATTATTAGAAAGAAAGAAATGGTTATGGAAAACTATTATAGAAATACATATGTTAATTTTGGAAGAACAAAGAAAAGCAGAATGGGAATTTAATAAAGGAGATTTTTTAAATATATGTATTGATGAATTTTCAAGGCAGGAAAAAAAATCAGATATAAATGTAATAACAAGTGATTTGTTATTTGGTGAAGAAAAAGATGTAGAAACTATATATATGATGAATAAGCAAAGCGATATGTGGTATAGATGGGTTGAACGGCATGAACATATGTTAGAAAAATGGAAAGAAGAAGAATGGTTTTTAAGATTAAAAGAGAGTTGGAGAGATGAAGAAGAAGAGTATATGAAAAGAGCTTATAAAGAATTATTAATTAGTTTAAGAGGTGATAAATATCATATGTCCCAAAGACAAAAAATTATTTGGAGAATATGGATTGCAAAACATCCATTTAGAGTTAGAGAATTTGTTATAGATAAATGGTTTAATAAATTATTTGAAGAGCTTGAAAAGGAAGGTATCATATCGGATGAAGCCATAAGAAATTTTATATCTTTACATGAAGAACAATATGATGAAGAACAAATCGAAGAATTCATAAAATATAAAAAGAAAGTGTTGGTGGTTATATTATGGATAAAAATATATATGTCAATATTGGAGGAATATATAAAGGAAGAAGATATAGAGAGTGAAAAGTTATTTATAGATACATCGTTTGAAGAATTAAAAAAGAAAAAAGAAATAGAAGAAGAAGTGATAGAAGATTTGAAAAAAGATATATATGGAATAGATAAAATGAAAGAACTTGAAAAGTATAAAGGAGAGGATTGGTTTAAGCAAATGCAACAAGATTGGATTAGAAGAGAATATAAATTTGTTTCGTCATATAATTTGGGAAGTGACGATGAAGAGGAGTTTTATGAATTTGTTAAAAAACCAACAATGGAAATACAGAAAGATTTGTTAAAAGAACAATGGAGAAATATAGAATTAAAATGGATTGATGAAGATAATGATGAAGATTGGTTGGAAGATGAATTGTTAAAAAAAAGGAAGTATATAAAACCTGAAGATAAAATGAAACATAGAATAATTAGAGAGGATGATATATATAGCGAAGAATTAAAAATTTATGATGAAATAGAAAAAAGAGGTATTTATTTATTAAATAAAAAGGTATTGAAATGGAAAATCATCATTGAAATACATTTGGAGGTATTATACGATTGTAAAATGGAACAGTGGGAAAAAAATAAAGAAGACTTTTTAGATATATGTATAGAAGAATTAGTAAAAAAACAAAATGAAGATAAAAAAAATAATGAAGATTATGATTATATAACAAATGAAAGTGATATTTACAACATAGTGGAGAATACCAAATCATTTTGGAATATCTGGACAAATAGACACAATTATATGTTAGAAAAATGGAATAAAGAAAATTGGTTTGTTCAATTAAAAAATGAGTGGGATAATGAACAAAATGAATATATGAGAAAAACATACAAAGAATTATTAATTAGTCTTAAGGGTGACAAATATAATATGTCGCAGAGACAAAAAATAATTTGGAGGAAATGGATTGCAAAACATCCTTACAAAATAAATGAAGAAATTATAAATAAATGGTTAAATCATTTATTGGATGAGATAGATAAAAATGGTATTATTAGTGACGAAGCTATAAAAAAATTTTTATCTTTAGAAAAAGATATATCGGATGAGGAGTTACATAAATATAGAAAGAAAAAATTAGAAGTAATTTTGTGGATAAAAATATATATGTCTGTTTTGGAAGAAGAGAAGAATGAAGAATTAGAGAAAAGCAAGGAGTCCTTTTTAAATACATGTATAGATGAGTTAAAAAAGGAAGAATATTCTGAAGAAAATGAAAGAATGATATCAATGGTTGATGAAATGAAAAAGGGATTTCATATATGTGATAAGGTACAAGATGACAAAAAGTGGAAAAATGAAGAATGGTATAATAATTTGAAGAAAGAATGGATAAAAGAAGAAGACAAATATATAAATTCTTTGGATTTAATGGAAAAGAATGAAATATATGAGGATGATTTGTTAAATAATCCCCTTATAGAAGTAGAAAAAGGTGTATTATTAAAACATTGGAAAGATATGTATATAAAATGGATTGATGAAGATAATGAAAGGGATTGGTTGCGTATCGCAATAGATAAAGATAATATAAACACAGACGAAATGAATGAGGACATAAATAGAATGATCGAGTTGAATAAATTAAACGATTATTCAAATAAATTGCATGATAATAAAAGTATCAAATGGAAAACTATCATAGAAATTCATATGGAAGTTTTGAACGACTGCAAAAATGAAGAGTGGGAAATGAATAAAGGGGACTTTTTAGAAATATGCTTGCAAGAATTTGGAAATATTGAAAATAAGGAATATTCCCATATTATAAATAACATGTTAATGATAGGAGACCTAGAATATAAACATTTAAATGTGGATGCAATAGATAGACAAAATAATTTGTGGAATAGATGGATAGAAAGACATAGATATATGTTGGAAAAATGGAAAAAAGAAAAATGGTTTATTATATTGAAAGAGAATTGGAAGAATGAAGAGAATAAATATATGAGAAAAGCTTATTTAGAATTGTTGATTAGTTTAAGAGAGGATGTTAAAAATCCAATGTTACAAAGGCAAAAAATTATATGGAGAAAGTGGATTGCAAAAAATTTATATCATATAGAATCAAATGTTATAAAAAAATGGTTTGATAAATTATTAGAAGAAATTGAAAGAAAAGGAGTTATAGATTTAGATGAATGTAAAAATTTAATGCAGTTGGAAGAAGATGACGAATATTTGGAAGAATTAAAAGAATATAGGAAAAAAAAATTAATATGTATCATATGGATAAAAATATATATGATGATAATTGAGGAACACAAAAAGGAGGAATGTTTAGAAAGTAAAGAAATATTTTTGGATACATGTGTAGATGAATTGAAAAGAAATGAAAATTTAGAGGGTAACGAATTATGTGTGGATGATATGAAAAAAAGTATCCTATTAAATGATCAAAAAGAAGAAATAGAAAAATTAAAAATGAAAAAATGGTATAAAGATTTGAAGAAAGAATGGATAATTGAGGAAGATAGATATTTCAGATCAATAATAAATGAAGAAGATGATGAAGAATATAAAGATATAATAAGAAAGCCATTAAGAGATGTTGAAAAAAAAATATCAAAAAAGCATTGGGATGATATTCAATTAAAATGGATAGATGAAGATAACGAAAGGGATTGGTTAAAAATTGCAAGTAATGAAAATGAAGAAGATAATTACGCTTATACAAGAAATAGGAAGAAAAAATATATGAATATTTATAGTGAATATTATAAAAGGAATAGAAAAAAAAGTGGAAATAATATATGTGAAAAAATAAGTAAAATAAATAGAATAAATATAGAAAAGGAAATATTGAATCATGATATGGAAAATACTTATCAAGAAGCAGATGACTATAAATTAAAGAATGAATATTTTGATATTTGCTTTGATTTGTTGAAAGAAGGAAATATGTATTATACAAATTTATGGATAAAAAATAAAACAATTGATGATTCATATGAATATTTGGATAATATATTAAATAAAATGTTGGAGAAACATAAATTATTGTTATATAATATGAAAGAAAAAAATAAGATATTAATTGATGAACTGGAAAAAGAGGAATGGTTTATTAATTTGTGGAATGATTGGAATGAAGAAAGAAATAATCATATGAAAAATATACCATATAAATATAATATTACAAAAGTTTTTGATGACGAATTAAAATATTTATATATTGAAGAAGAGAAAGAAATATGGAAAGAATGGATATTAAAAAATATAAATAATATAGAGGAATGGGAACATGAATACTGGTTTAATGATTTATTAGAAAGATATGAAATGTTTACAATTGATTTTAGTGATGAAATATATAGTATAGAATTAGAAAATTATTTGAAAGAGAAAATATTAAAAGTAGCATTGCTAATAGATATATTTATGGCAATTTTAGATACAAGTTTTAATGAAGTGAGTGAGGAGAATAATGAATATTTTACAAAATCGGAAATGGAAAATATGGAATATGATATGATATATGATTACAATGATGAAGAGGAAAAAATAAAAATAAGAGAATGGTTTGAAAAATGTATAACTGAAACACAAAATGGAAAGATAGCCAAAAAGAATAAAATGAAAAAAGTATCATTTCAAAAAGAATTAGAAGAAAAAGGAATTATGAGCGAAAAATTAGAAGGTGAAACTTCTGTATATAATAAACAATTGATAGAACAAAAAATGAATATATTAAAAGAAAGTTATAATAGAAATGAGGATAATAAATCCATGATATGAAGGAATAATAACCAGTGTAATAAAAAGGTGACTAATTAATTATAAATATTTTGTTATATATGGTACAAAGAGTTATGATACATAAGATGCTATATATAAATTAAAATATTGATATGTTTTTTTTTATTGTGAGGATTGTAAACATAATATATTTTATTAATGCATCCATAGACATACATTTGTCAATTTGTTTATATATATATATATATATGTATATTTATTTATTATATATATATTTTTTTTTGCTCAATAATTTTACTTTCAAATGTTTTACACCCTTAAATATTGTTGTAAAAATGTTCATATTGGTTATTCTTAATATATATTTAATAATTACATACAATATTTATACAATCTTTTAATTTTATTTTTATAAATTTATTTAAAATAAACTTCTTTTTAATTATGCTTGAATTTTTTTTTTTTTTTAAATGAGTATCTTCATTATTTAATTATATATATATATATATATATATATATATATTTATTCTTCATTTAAGGAAAATGATTTATTTTCCACAAATTATTGTAGGAATAATGAAAAAATTTATTTTAATTTAAAAAAAAAAAAAATATATATATATATTTTTAATGATGAAATATGAATAATTATATTAACATTTTTGAATGTTCATAAAAAGAAAAAAAAAAATATAGTATGTTGGAAAATTACGCTCTATGAATATATATATATATATATATATATAATATTCCTTATATATTTTAATTTATTTTATTTCATTTTATTCATTTCATTTTTTAAAATAATATATTAAATTTATTAATTTTTTTATTTATATATATATAAAAATGTATGTTTATATTGATATATATAAATATATGTATGTGCACATTTTTGTTTTGAAGGGAAAATTTAGAAGGGGTATACACTTTTATAAATATAAATTATTTTAGTTGTCCCAACGATCCAGTGGGAAGGTATGTAAGTTTTCTTTGAAGTGACCCAGGTTCGATTCCGCGTCCTTGAGTTTCTGAGATAAAAAGTTGCAGTCCAAGATACTGAAGTTTCGTTCGGAATGGGCAACGCCATTTTTTTTGTTTTTTTAATATATATATATATATATATATATGTGTAGCATTTATCATATTTAATATTATTAAAATTAAATAAAAAAAAAAAATATATATTTTTTAATGTAAATATTAAAAAAATATATGAAAATAATATAAGGAATTATTCATTTTTTTAAATAATCAAAGTTAAAAAAAAAAAAAAAAAAAGTTGATATTTTATATTTTCCCAGCCTTGTAATATAATTATACATAAGATGTTAATATTCTTTTTATAAACAATATTAATTATTTTAATGATTTTTTTTTTTTTTTTTTTTTTTTTTTTTTTTTTAATGAAAAAATATATGTTAAAGTACAGGTATGTTTTATATGTGTGTAAATTGAAATTTTTTATAAAATTTTTTGAAATTTATATTAATGTCCGAATAATTGGTATTAGTATTACTACATAAAGAATACCAAGATTAATGTATATAGAAAAAGGAAAAATTATATATATATATATACATATGTATATATATATATGTATATATTTTTCATGTATAATTTCAAAAAGTATATATTCTTTTATTTTACATAAAAAATTTTATGCTCATGATGATATTGTTACTCATTTGATTCAGTTTGTTGAAAAACGTATAGACATAAAATACGTACTTGATAAGTTAAAATATATTTTAAGTTGTGTCTAGGAGATTGAAAAAGATTAATTTAATTAATATTATATATTTTTATAAATAATTAATTTTTTTTTTCTTTTTTTTGGACCTTTATATATGTATTCCTTTAAAATAAATAAATATAAAAGTAGAAATAAAAATGAAAATAACAAAATTTTAAAATTATATATTTTATTATGTACATTAACATTCATATACAACATAACGTTTTGGAATACTTGTAAAATTTTTTTTTTTCTCATTTCATTTTATTTATTTATTTATATAAATATTGTAGTATTCCATAATAATTTGCATTAATATTTGATATATTAAGTTGAAAATATAATAATTTATACTGTTTTCATTTTTTTTTGATATGTGAGAAATAAAAAAATATTTTTGTTATAAAAAAGAATAGGAAAAACTGCTCTATTTTTATAAATATTTAATATTCATAAATGAAAAATTATAAAATTAAGAAGATACGTACAAAAAATAATGTTAGTGATATAAGGAAGGATAAGTTTATGTATAAATGTACTAGTTTATGGAGTATGTATATTACATACATTTCTGATTATATGTATATAAATAAAAATAAAATAAAATAAATAAATAAATATAAATATATGTATATAATATTTTTTTAATTATAGTACTAATTTTATATAAGAAAATTTGGGTACCATTTTAAAAATGTGTACTCCTTTTTTTGGGGGAGGGTTCAAGAAAATTGTGAATTGGGAAAGAAAAAGATAAAAATGGAAAGAATTCAATTTAATAAAATATAAGTACTTTTGGAAAAGTATAAGGTTAAATATATTCTATCGAATAAAAGAAGAGAATATTTATTATATCACGAATAATATACTAATATATAGAAATATTAAGACAATGTTCTACATATTTCAACTGTATAAATAATATATATATCTATATATATGTATATTTTTATTTATATTATAATTATATTTCCACTTAATATTTATTCTTATTTAATAACGGTTTTTATTATTTATAAAAAATAATATATTTTTTTTATATATATATTGAAAAAAAGTGCGCATTAAAATTAATATCATTAAAACACGTGAGAACTATATTATTTTAAGAAAATGAGAAAAAAAATATAATTTATATTATAAAAATATATATGAAATAAAAAAATACGCAAATAAAAAAAAAAAAAAAAAATAACCTCAAATAAATTACAATGCTATAAAAACCCCATACAACCTTGGAATACATAACTATAAACCAAAAAAAAAATTATGTTTATTTTTTTTTTTTATATATTGTTCATATGATATTCTGAAAAATATATATAATAAATATATTATTTTTTTCAATATTTGGTGTTAAAGGATATTTTAAATTTTGAAAAGGTGCTTCTTATAAAAAAATTTTTTTTTTTTTTTTTTTTCTTGCACGTTATATATAAAAATAAATGAAGAAAATGGATAGAAAGTTTCTTTTGAAGTCTTTTCTTTTCAAATATATTGTTGTAGTTATTATAGGAATATTGTGTATGGGAATATTAGTAAGTGAATATATATATATATATATATATATATATATATTTTCCCCTTTATGTTTATATTTTATTATTACATTTTATGATCCTGTTTTATTATAACATTTTGTTTATTTTATTTTTTATAGAATTTATCAATTGATAGAAAAAAGAAAGTATCATCAATTAAATCATCTGAAATATGTCAAAGGAAACTGTATGAATTACAAAAGGGTGGTAAAGGAACAAAAAAGGATACAAAATTAAAAAATAAATTGGAAGGTACAGATGAAAAGGAGAATAATAAAAATAGTTGTAACATTTTAAGTAATGAAGACTTATTAAGTAGAATAAATCAGAAGTATTTAAAAAAGATTTTAAATAAGGAAGACCCCTTAAAAGTTGCAAGTTCTGATAAAGAAAAAATTAAAGACAAAGTTATAAATTATAATGATCTTACCAAACATTTAAATAGAAAGGAAGTTTTAGCTGTGCTCGAAACTATAAATGAAAATACACCAAAAAATGACCTTATAAATATATGGAGTCATGTGGTTGGAATAAATAGAGAAGAAATGGATAAAATTATAGATAAAATAATATCCTATACAGAACATTATATAAATAATTATAATGAGAACAATATAAGTATGAATGAAATAAAAACCTATTTAAATATGAATTCAAAAGGTTGGAATGATTTTAAAATTCAATGTGTTAAAAAAATAGCATGTGATGATTTTGTTTTTAGTCAATCTTTTTATAAAATCCTAAAAAAAGAAAAGAAAATAGAGGAAATCAAAAAATTAATTGAATCATATATAAAATATGCTGATGATATAAAGAAAAAAGAATATGAAAGTTATATAAATTGGTTTCATTGTTTTATTGACCAATACGTTACTTATATAAGAAAATAAAAAGCTATACAAAATTGATCATGAATATATATATAAAGAATATTATGGTAATATAAATAATGAAAAACATCAAATTTATTTATAAAACAAATAATACATATATATATATATATATATATATATATATATATTTTATTATACCTTATTCGTGTGAATTCAGGTAAAATTATATTTGTACGAATTATATATTATTCTATGCATGTGTGGTTTATAATTTTTGTTTGTATTCATCCCAACGTTTTTGTTCTTACAAGTATGTCCTTATTATTGTACGTTTCATATTGACATAGAACTATATAAACATATATACACGTGTAAATAAACAAATAAATATATATATAACCCATATTAGTTCAATTTAAATTAGATAAAATTAGTTCTTTAATAAAATATATAGAAGGAACATAGTATCAATTAAGAATTTAGATTGTAAAAAATTAAAATAAAAATTTTAAAGATTTAAACTATTTTATCAATTTTAAGTAATTATTTATATATTTTTCTAATGACACAAAAAAAAAAAAAAATTATAAAATAATAATATTTAGGTTATGCATTTTATTAGGAGAAAGTGTATTCGTATGCATATGATTATGCTCAAAAATATTGTGTTATCAATAGTTGAAGAAAAACGATATTTGTTTGTATATAAAAATGACATACATTATTATTTATTATTATTATTATTTTTATTTTGATTTTTTTTTTCCATTAAATAAAATGGAAAAAAATATATAATAAAATATTTTCAATTGATTGATTACCAATACATATATTCATTTTTATATAATATAATATTTTTGATGATTTGTTTTTCTATTTTATAATGTGAAATATATTTAATTAATAATAATAAAAATAAAAAAAAAAAAAAAAAAAACAGAATAAAATATTGAAAATATAATGTTTTACATTTAAGTGTTTATTATTGGTTTAATAGTTGAAAATATTTTCTTTTGATATAAATTATATACATAATTTTAATAAATGTATATTAATATATATATATATATATTAAAACTCTAACATTTCTACTATATATTATTTTATGAAACTTTATTGTAGATATTTTTGTCTCTCAGGATAACATTTATAATAAAGTTCTTCTTCCACATTTTGAAAATCTATAAGGAAACTAAGTTCAGGATGGTTATGGTATTTTTTAATATGTTTTTTTATAGATCTGTATAAAATATATTGTCTTCTTGGATATGTGTTTGTAATATATAGATATATAAATTCTTTAAAATCATCTTTGACACTATTTTTAAGATCCAAAGTATCTATTAACTTATTTGCATGTTCTATCCTGGAACGATTTAACATATAAAAGATATCTGTTTTATTATCTACATTATTTGATGGACCTGTGTTATGTCTTTGTTCATTACTCCTTGTTGGTTTTATTGGATTAGTCTTTGAAGATTTTTCTTTTCCTTTTTTTGGTGTTGTTGATTGGGAATCCTCTTTTTGTGTTATTTCAGTATTTTCAGTATTGATACTAGAAGAATTCTGAGTGTTTTCTTTTATTTTTTTCTTTTTATGACTTTTTGGTGGATGTGATATGGAGGATTGAGCCAATGATCGAAAAGGTATTATGTTTGTTTCATTGAATATGTTTTTTTGGTTTTGAATAACAATTTGTTGAATATCCTGTAAATAAATAAATATATATAAATATTACTATAATAAATATTATATTATTCATTTATAATGAATTTTTAATAAATATAAAAACAGCAAATATCACATATATTAATTATATTACATTTTGAGGAGTTAGTATATAAAACAACAGAGGGGAGATAACGAACAATTTTTTTAGAACAAGCATTTTCAGGAATAATAATAATAAAAATATATTAGTATTATTTGAAATATCTGAAAAATAAAATTTGTAAAACTTTATATTATTAATAAAAAAAAAAAAAATATATATATATGTAATAATTTATTTATTTATTTTTTTTTTTTTTTTTTTTTTTTTTTTTAAATAATATTAAATATATAAATTATTTTATAAAATAATTTGTCTTTAATTAAAAATATTATATATTTAAAATTATAATATTTTAATATTTATTAAAATTAGTCTTTTAAATTATTATAATTGTATTAATATAAATATTATAATATAATTAAAAATAAATTATTTCAATTATATATTTTTATAAGGTTGCATTAAAATGAAAGTAAATAATTTAATTTTATAGAAGGAATATTTTTATTTATCGTATGTTGTTTTATATATTATATTTTTTTTAAGAATAAAGAATTCATTAATAATCATTCAAAATATATATACGTTTCAGATTATTAACAATTTTTATTTAATATATAAATATGTATTTCTAATATATTATTTTTTTTTAATAATTTTTTCAAATATATATATAATATAATCTTTATATAAATATATTGTATTATTATTATTTTATGCATGTTATATTGAATTCATTTCAAACTGTTAATTTGAATATAATTTAATATGTTTATTATTAAAGGCATATTTAAATATTATAGCTAAAATATATTTATATGAAAAATTATTTTTTATAATTATTGATTTTTTAAAAGATATATAAAATTAGAATTAATTAAAATATTTTTTAATATTATAAATATATTTTATTCATATGTTTTTAATAGATAATATTATAATTTTTCAAGGCCATTATGTAATGATTATAAAAAAAAAAAAAAAAAAAAAATACAAATAATAATAATTGAGCTATAATTTATTATTATTATTTTTTTTAATATAAGAAATAAAATCGTAATATTTATAAATTACGTAAAAAAAAAAATATAATAATTTATCTAAAATTTATTGTTATATTATTTATTTATATCTAATAACATATTATATATATATATATATATATATATATATATTTTTCGTCTATAATTAAAATAAAATATACAACCACAAAATTGTTTTTTGTTTGTTCTGTTCGATCTGTATTATATATATTTTATTTATAAAATACATTTTATTTTTAATAATAAAAAAATATATATTTTTTAAGAACAATGAAATAAATATAATTAATGTATATTATAGTTTTATTATACAATATATTATTTTGTATTATTATATTTTATTATATATATTTTGACATGCTTAATTAATAATATTTCATTTAAAATAATTTTTTCAATTAAATCTAATAAATTAATTATAGAATGTAATAAATATATAATATATTTATTTTTATATTATTAGGATTTATTTGAAAGAATCTTTACAAATATAAAGAAATATATATGTAATATATTTTTAATTAAATTATTGTTTTTGAGAAATTATTATTTTCATTGTTTCTTTATTTGTTTTTTTTATATTTATATAAATTTATTACATGAACATGTTTTTAAATAAAACAATTCAAAATATATAGTTATAATAAATAATTTTATATATGGTAGTATTGAAGAAAATTATTTCTGGTCATATATAAAATATACAATTATTAGATTAAAGTTATGATAACGTAAATCATGTATATAAATAAATCATGTGGAAAAATAATAAAAAAAGAAAACTATATCTTTCAAATTCTTTATTATATATGCACAATATTATGTGTAATATTATTTATTTGTAATAAGGTACGATAAAAAAAAAAAAAATATTAATAAAAAGAATATTCATTGAATGAAAATAATTATATATATATATATATATATATATATATATATATATTTAATATAAATTAATACATGAACAAATATATGTATAATATATATATATATATATTTTTTTTTTTTTTTTTTTTTACATAGTATGGAATAAAATATAATAAGCGAGATGTCTGGAATCCTAATTTTATACCATATAGACATCAGAGAATTTTGATACAAACAGGAGAATTATCACCAACACAAGTGGATGTACTAAGGAAAACATTAATAACAGATTTATCAGGTGGTAGTTCTATAGGAAGACAACAAACTTTGTTAAGTAATAAACTAGATGATGATCCTATAACAAAAAAATTGATGGAAAGAGGAATTTTAAAAACTAACATAACAGAAAAGAAGGAAATAAAAATTCAAGAAAAAGAAAAGGAACAACCAGAGGAAGTTGTAGAATATGAAGAAATTGAAGTTGATGAGGATGAAGAAGTGGAATATGTAGAAATTGAAGTAGATGAAGATGAAGAAGTAGAATATGAAGTAGTTGAAATAGAGGTAGATGATAATGAAGAAGTAGAATATGAAGTAGTTGAAGTTGAGGTAGATGATGATGATGAAGAGGTAGAATATTCAGAAGAAGAATTAGATGAAGATATAGAAGAACAAATAGAAGAAAAAAAAGAAAGTACACAACTAAAAATGGAATCCATAGAAAAGAAACCATTAGAAATTAAAGAAACGCAAAAATATCCATTCACAACGGATTCACAAAAGGGAATAGACCCATTTAAAAAAAATGAAATAAAATCTTATGATCCTTTTAAAAAGGATATGGCTAAACCAGAAGATAATTTAAAAAAAGAAGAAAGTAAACCGTATGATCCTTTTAAAAAGGATATGGCTAAACAAGAGGATAATTTAAAAAAAGAAGAAAGTAAAGGATATGATCCTATAAAAAGAGATGTAACACAAACGCAAGATAATTTAAGAAAAGACGAAAGAAAACCATATGATCCTTTAAAAAGAGATGTAACACAAATGCAAGATAATTTAAGAAAAGACGAAAGAAAACCATATGATCCTTTAAAAAGAGATGTAACGAAAGCTCAAGATAATTTAATAAGAGATGAAATAATAATACAAGATACATTTAAAGCCGATGCTATAAAAGCACAAGATATTTTAAAAAGGCACGAAACAATAATACAAGATACATTTAAAGAAGATTCTATAAAAGCACAAGATAATTTAAGACGAGATAAAATAATAATAGAAGATTCGTTTAAAAAAGAAGAAAGAAAATCTCCAAATACATTAAAAAGGGATGAAATAATAATACAAGATACATTTAAAGAAGGTTCTATAAAAGCACAAGATATTTTAGAAAGGCACGAAACAATAGTACAAGATACATTTAAAGAAGATTCTATAAAAGCCCAAGATAATTTAAGACGAGATAAAATAATAATAGAAGATTCTTTTAAAAAAGAAGAAAGGAAATCTCCAAATACATTAAAAAGGGATGAAATAATAATACAAGATAATTTGGGGAGAGATAAAATAATAGTACAAGATCCTTTAAAAAAAGAAGAAAGGAAACCAATAGATATGCTAAAGAAAGAAGACGTGAAACCGAAAGATCCTTTAAAAAAAGAGGAAGTGAAACTAACAGATAATTTAAAGAAAGAAGAAGTGAAACCAATAGATACTTTAAAGAAAGAAGAATCGAAACCTAAAGATCCTTTAAAAAAAGAAGTAAAACCAACAGATACTTTAAAGAAAGAAGAAGTGAAACCTAAAGATCCTTTAAAAAAAGAGGAAGTAAAACCAACAGATTTGTTAAAAAAAGAAGAATCGAAACCTAAAGATCCTTTAAAAAAAGAGGAAGTAAAACCAACAGATTTGTTAAAAAAAGAAGAATCGAAACCTAAAGACCCTTTAAAACGAGATGAAGAACAAAAGGAAGGTTTAAACCAATTAGATAAAATTAAAATTAATAGAGTTGAAGATAAATTCAAAATACAAATTCCTCATATAAAGTCAAAATTTATTGAAAGTACAATAAAAGATATTTTGAAAGCAGAATATGAAGATGCAGATGAAGATTTAACAAGAAAATATAGAATGATAGAACTTATGAATTTATATTTTGATGAAATGGATAAGTTTCATCAAAGTGATATATATACAGTTATTGAAAAATATAGTAAACAAAAAGAATATAGTTCTATTATGACACGTATGTTTAAGGAGTTTATGGAAACACACCGTATAAGTTCTATATTAAGTAAAACTATGCTGGTAGAATTTGGATTAATTATTCTTCTTACACTAGGTATAGGAATAGCAGTTATGGCATCTGCTGGTGCTTTGGGTTGCCCTATATTAGGGGGAGCATGTGTCTTGTTTTCATTGCCATTTCCATTTTTATTAATTATAAGGGGTCAAAAGACAAAAGCATTTAAAGACAAATATTTTAAAATTAAAGGTATAAAATATATCGCGAAGTCGTTTACTAATACAAATAAATCTGAAGATAAAGAAGAAAAAACATGGAATAGAAAAAATAGCACCTTGTTCAAAGGAATTCAACAAATGGTAAAAGAGAAATTCGATACAGGAAATGTAGTAGGAAAAAAACACCCCCAAAATACTACAAATAAAGCACCACAGAAAAATATACAAAATAAACAACATCAACAAAATACACAAAATAAGCTACATCAACAAAATGCACAAAATAAAGTACCTCAACAAAATATACAAAATAAAGCAGCTCAACAAAATAGGCAAAATAAAACTCCTGTACAAAATGATTATTCAAAACATAATGGAAAAGGTCCTAACCAAATTAATAGACCTAATCCAAATAGACATGTACAATCATTAAGATGATTTTGTAAAAATAAAAAAAATGTTATTTATGAATATATATATAAACTAGAATAATTTAAATATTTTGTTAAAATGTAATTGATTAAAACAGTAAATAAAAAATTATTTTTTTTAATATAAATTTTTAATTATCATTTTATTTATTTTTTTTATGTATTATACTATTTAAAATAAATTATGTTATAAACATATTTATATATTATATATGAAATATTTCAAGTTTAATATATTTTATTTATTATTTTAATTAATAATTAATATATTTTTGTTCATAGGAAGGAATTTTTTTCTTTATATATTTTTTTGTTTCTACCATATTCTATAATGAATATCTTAAATTATTTATATTTAAAAGAAAAAAAATTAAAACTTATTTTGTATTTAAGATTTTTTTTTTTTTTTTTTTTTTTTTTTGTAGTATTTTGTTTTTTATTATTATTAAAAATCATATAATTCGATATATGAACGTGTACAATAAAATGCAAGATCTTATTTAATATATATAAATATATTTCTTATAATTTAATTAAAGGATTAAAACTAATTAAAAACTAGGTTTATAATATTCTCTTGATTGAATGAATTCAAGATAAACATTATCATATAAAATAAATAGATAAGTATTATCATTTATAATAAATAAATAAATATTAATAATTTATGAAATAAAATAATAATACATATTATATATATTTATATATGTATTTAATTAAATTGTTTCTTGTTATTTGTCATTAAACATATATATTACACATTAATAATATAATACTTTGGTAAATTTTAAGATTGCATGTATTTATTTAATGAGAAAATAATTTAAGATACACTATTATAATAGCTCAAATTAGGTTCGAAGAATATATAAATAAATATATATATATAATGTAATTATTTCTTGTTATATGTTATTAAAGATATATTTTACACTTTTGAAATAATATTATTTTTTATATTTTAATATTTCATATTTTTATTTAATGCCAATATAACTTATGATATACTATTATAAAAGCCCAAATTATGTATTTTATGAATATATCTATTAATTAATTTTTTTTTTTGTTTGTTTTATAATAATTTAGATATAATTTATAGTAATGTTATTTACTATGAAGTGTGTATTAATATTTTAATTTCTATAAATATATTATTATAAATATATATATATGAATACAAATTTTATATTAAATTGTGAAAAACAATATAGCATATATATTTTGAACTTTTATTTTATATTTTATCTAATATTATTCATTCATATGTTTCATAAAACTTTAAATATATATTTGTGTAATTTCTACATAATAGTAATAGAATGCATACATTAATATAAATTCTAGTAAATATAATATATTATGGTCAAAAAATTATTATTATCATATTAAATAAATATTAGTTATATATATAGATTTATATGATTTAATCTTATATTTTAAAAATCTAAATTGTTATATTCATTATATTAATAAATATTTATGTTTTATTAAAAATCAATTAAATTATATATTTTATATTTATTTCAAATTATTATTATTATTTTAATTATTATTATAATTTTTTTTTTTTTTTTTTTAAAGAAAAATATTATATAAATATTTAAACAT
Source organism: Plasmodium sp. gorilla clade G2 (assembly GCF_900097015.1). Lineage (NCBI taxonomy): Eukaryota > Apicomplexa > Aconoidasida > Haemosporida > Plasmodiidae > Plasmodium > Plasmodium adleri (nom. inval.). Next base: position 20,768 of record NC_041704.1, read on the forward strand.
AATACATATGTATATATAAAATAATTCTTAATACACACATAATAATAATATAAATTTTATAACAAAATTTTTGTATTTATATTTTATTTATTATAACAATATATTGTAATAAAAAAAAAAATTTAATTATATATATAATATATTTTTTTAAAGCAAATTAGAATAAATATATATTTTTTTATTTAATTATTACTGAAAAATATGGCAATTATTTATAAAAATAATTTGAAAAAAGATAAATATAATCAATATTCTACTTATTTAAATAGGGAAAGAATGGAATATAGAATACCTCGTAGGTCTATTATTTTTATATCTTTAATTTTATGTGTAATTTCATTATTCTATATATCGTTATCGGTGAGTTAATGATATATTACTAAATATTTATACTAGTTTGTCATAAATAAATTTATATATTGTTTTATTTTTTTAAAATATTAAGTGCAATTATATATATATATATTTTATTTTATTTCATTTTATACTATTATTATTATTATTATTATATAAATATTTATTACAGAATATATACCATGAAAATATAGTTCCATCCACAAAATATATTGAAATAATATCAAGAAATTTATCTGAAACTGAAACTGAAAATAATAATGTGCAAAGCAAAAATACAATGAACCCTTTGGATGAAACGAATGAAAGTTCCAAAAATTCAAAAAATAATAAAAGAATTACATCAGAAAATAAGGATAACAATGATGTATCAAAGAAATTAAAGGAAAAACAATTATATGATATTTTAAATTCATTAAAAGAATGTCCCTCCAAAGACGATCTTAAAAATATATGGAATCACGCAATGGCTATCGTAAAAGAAGATTTTGATAGTGTATTGAAAGATTTAAAGGAATTAATACAAAAATATCTAGATAATGATTATTATTATTCGTATGCTTGTATTAAATACAAACCTGTATATGCCAGTATATGGGAAGAAAATAGTTCGAGATTTAATAAAACTTTAGAAAGTGAACAGAAAAAATATACTGATAAATTTTTTAGTTTAATTAAAGGTAAACCTACACTTGATGATATCTTAAAATTTATTTATTCGTTCTTAGAACATTTTAGAAAATTTAAAAAGGAATTACATAAAAAACATAAAAAGGAACTGCTTCGAAAAATAGAGAAGCCTTGGGCGGGTGAAAAATTTTATGGAAGTTAAATGAATCATATATTATTTTTAATAATATTATATATGAAATATTAATAGGAAACGTTTTTTATATGTTTTGAATTTTATAAAAATTATCTTTTATTATATATATATATATATATATATATATGTAAAATTATATATTTTTCACGAATAAACAAACGTATAGTATCTATATGTTATTGCATTCTTCATGAATAAGCTCGAATAAAATTTATTAAATATATATAATATATTTTTAAAACAGTGTTATTTAATTAATCATATAAATGTAAATGCATATAATTTTTTAAATATATTAGAATTATAATTGTGTCTGTTCTTATATATATAAATATTTATATTTATAAACGAGTATAACAAAATTCAAAAAAACTTACAATATATTTATTATTAATTTATTTTTAATACTATAGTATATATAATATTTTGTGCAATGAGTAAATTTATGAAAATATATATAATAAACATTTTATTATTTTATGAAATGTATATGAAGGAAAAATGGGAATATATTGTTCTAAATATTTCAAATTATAATAATTATATAAATATTATTGTTTTATGTTGTGATTTGATAAAGTAAATAATGTAATAGGGTTTATTTGTTCGATTATATTTTTCTGTGCAAAATATTAGTTCTTTAAAACTATTAAAAATTTTTTTTTTAATTTATTTTTTTAATTCTATTTACATATTTTGAACGTTTTATATGGATAGAACAATATTATATATATATAATATGAATTGTATATATTTGGTGTAATTTTTATAATTTGGAAAGATAAATAAATATGTTTGAAAATTTTATTCATATATTTTAAAATATATAATTTATATAAAAAGTATATAATAATAAAAAATATAATATCTTAATATTTTTTTATAATTATTTATACGATTAACATTAAAATATTGTACTAAAATTTTTTTATTGCGAAGTCAACAAAAATCATAATATATATTATGTTTTGTATTTGAAAATATTTTACCATATCGTTTTGTATATAATACCTTTTTATACAGAATACTGAATTTTATTTTTAGTTTATTATGAAACGATTGTCTATATTTTTATTATTTGTTTGAAAAAGAAAATATTAAGTAAATTTTATATGATGTATAATATAGAAAAATGAAAAAATTCTGTGAAATATACATAAATGGATATTAAAATCATAATTAATGCTTAAAAGTATGTATTTTAATTCTATAATATTTTATTTTCAATTTAAATATAGAATACAAAAGTTTCTATAAATCTTAGAATATTAATATTTAAACAAGAAAAGGTATTTAAAATTATAGGAATGGTAATTTTAACATGACACCAAATAATTTTAATAATAAATAAGTTAATGAAAATATAATTTATAAAATAATTAATTTATATAATATTTGTATATTATTATTATTTTTTTTTTATTTTTATTTGTTTTATATACATAATATATATAAATAACTTTTTCATTAGGAAAATATTATTAAAATAAAATTATTTATGTAACACAAATAATCATAGAAAATAATTTATATACAACTGACAAATAACATTCTTCATATTCGAGAACATATTACGTACAAAAATGTTTCTTGCATTCATATTTCCATGATAATTTTCTTCTTTTATGCAACCATATATATAATATTGTAACTACAAGAGCTATTATAAAAGGAACAATAAATGGAATAATAGAAGGGACAAAAGCTCCACTATTAGCAAAAATTTGAAGCGTCAATTTAAAAGGAGCAGCAAACTTGTTAGTAGGAAAAAGACCTATAGCAGCAGAAGCAGATGCTCTGATACACTTTTTCTATAATTACAGATGAAAGTGCAGAAACAATTGCGCATACAATACAACCTGTTTTTAAATTATCTAAATATTTATCTTTTACTTTATTCAATAAAAATAATTTATTATATGAAATCTTCTTATTTGCACATTCACAAGATTCTTTTATGTTCATAGATATACAAACCAGATTTTAACAAAATATAATTTGTTTCCCTAAACATTTCTTCATACTCGTTCAATAATTTTTTCTCTATAGTTGACATAGCTTCAGCGTTATTTCCCCACGTTGTTTTTCTTACGTTTTTTTCTACCAGTTCTTGTAATTGTTCATATGGATTATGAGTTTTTTGGTATATTTTGATCGATTTTTTTATCGATTTGTCAATTATTTCTTCAGTTCATGATCGTTATAATAATGCAGATTGTTATTCTTCTCTATTTCTGCTAAAAATCGTGATTTTGATGTTGTTCTATGTGTTCTATTTATTGTAGGGCTTTCATTACGATTGCTATTTTTACCATTTATTTGAAAAAAAAAGAAAAAAAGAAATAAATATATCAAGAACAACAGTTGATTCATATATATATATTGTTGTAACAATAATATTTATTTGCATATAATGTGTGATAATAAAAACGTATTAAATAAAAAGGTAAATAATATCATTTTAAGTTGGTATATATTCATTTTTAATTGAAAAATGTAATATTTTATATTTCAAAAATTATTAATCTAATTCATGTCGAATTGATGTATTTTATTTTACGTAATATTTTTTTCATATTATCTATATTAGTAAGGTTAAATATAATTATTTTAATTTTATTATATATTACAATCATATTTTCATGAAAAAAGTGTAATTATTGTTATAAAAGAATTGAAATTATATTTAAAAAATATATATAATAAAGTAAGAAAGATTATTTCATATTTTATAATTTTTCTTTTTTTTTTTTTTTAATGTAATTCTGTTATCTGTATATAAAATAATTATGATAAATTAATTTAAAATTATATTTTAATAAATATCTTTTGTATAAATCTAATAATATAGGGATAAGGAACAATATATTCTTACTATAAATCTAATAAAAATGTGTAGAATAGTAGTTGATATAGGTGTATGTATCATATGTAATATAAAAGGTAACAATATTTGCATCAAATATATGCCCTAAAATATAATTTAATATAATTACTATTGTGAAATTAATGTAAAGATTTATTTAAATAATAATATAATATATAATATTAATTGTAAAAATTATGGAATATAATTTTTTTTTTTTTTTTTTTTTTTTTTTTTTTTATAAATTTATTGTATTTATTTTTATTTTTAGTTAATTTATTTTGTGTTATTAAGCTTTATTCTATGTTACAATATTCTCTCTAAAGTATCTATTTTGTTATTTAATTTAATATATATATAAAAATATAAAAATATATAATTTATTAGTTATCAAAAAAAAAAAAAAAAAAAATGAAATAATTATAAATAATTTACAAAAAATAAAAAATAATAATTATTATTAATATGGCAAATACCAAATAAATTAAAAGATATTCTGAAGATATTATAAATCAACATAGCATAATTTGTATTGAGTTGTGTAATTATATAGAATACAAATATGTTGCATTTAAGATTTATAATTTGTATAGCATTCACTATATATAAATATATATATGTAAATAATGTAAATGAACTCTGAAAATTGATAAGAATATTAATATATTATTATAGTTATTACATGATATTAGTGATTCTCATAAATATAGATTTTGTTTTTGTTTAATATTATATGATATCGAATTTTTTAATATTTAATAATTCTAAATAGAAAATTATAATTCATTAATATATTTAATATTACATAAATGGAAAAATAAACTATATATAAATTTTTTTTTTGTTTTTTGTTTTTTGTATTTCTGTTTTTTTGTTTTTTGTTTTTTGTTTTTTGTTTTTTGTTTTTTGTTTTTTGTTTTTCTGTTTTTTTATTTTTTGTTTTTTTGTTTTTTGTTTTTTTGTTTTTTGTTTTTTTGGTTTTTATTTTTTGGTTTTTGTTTTTTGATTTTTGTTTTTTTGTTTTTTTGTTTTTGTGTTTTTTGATTTTTGTTTTTTGATTTTTGTTTTTTGATTTCTGTTTTTTTGTTTTTTGTTTTTTTGTTTTTTGTTTTTTGTTTTTTGTTTTTTGTTTTTTGTTTTTTGTTTTTTGTTTTTTGTTTTTTTGTTTTTTGTTTTTTGTTTTTTTTAGTATATTTTTATCGTAAATATTCTTTGAAAAAATATATTATTTATCAATTATTGTTTATATATTCTAATTGTTTTTATTTGGAATATTTTAAAAAAGAAAATGAATAGAATTAATTTTAAATATTAATACTACCACAAATAATACTTACAGTGATACTTCTATTAATAATAATAATATTTATTTAGATATATATAAATTAATCTAAATAATATACACATATATGTATTTTTCATAACTATGGAAATATATATACGTATATATAAAAATGAATTTAATAAGCCCTCAAGGCAAAAAAAAAAAACATTTATATAAGTTTAGTATTATACATATAAAAATGGAAAAGACTTACAAAAGAGGAAAGTATCTAATATACTTCAAATGTTGTAGATAATTGGAGAAGTAAAAATATAAAGTAATAAATACATATGTATATGAGAAGATGTGGAGATCATAAATTGATAATATCTTTTTTTTTTATTAAAATAGCTACACAAATTATATATACATATACATAAAATTATAATAGAATGAAAATATAACAAATATTGTAACACAACATAACGAAAATGGTGAAAAAGAGTGGCACAAAAAAAACCGTTACTCAAATAGCACAACAGGTGCAATGGGCGGCTAAGAGTCAATTGCGTACTAATGGTAGTGAGAGTAAGTTGAAAGGAAAGGCACACCTAGGTGAATATAAGCAAGGAGGTGACAAGAGTGATTTCAAGAACAATTTATGTGAAATAACTATCCAACATACCAATGATATTCGCGAGAAAAAGGAACGTGCAGGCGGTCCGTGTGAAGGCAAAGGCACAGACAATTATGAAGACAGGTTTTCCATAGGAAAAAAATGGGCAACTAAGCCCGGAGAAGTAAAAGATGGTCACACTCACGTCCTCTTACCTCCACGAAGATTAGATATGTGTACTTCTAATTTAGAAAATTTAAGCAAACCTGGTACCGAACCATTTAGTAATGTTATTGATGCCACCAAGGTTAATGATTCCTTTTTGGGAGATGTATTGTTGGCTGCAAAATTCGAAGGACAAGATATAGTAAATAAACTTAGAAGTAAAGGCGATATTGCAGGTATATGTAATGCTATGAAATATAGTTTTGCCGATATAGGAGATATTATAAGGGGTAGGGATTTGTGGGATAAAAACGAAGATATGAAAAATCTACAAAATTATTTGAAAGAAATATTTAAAAAAATTAAAGAGACTCCTGAAATCCAAAGAAGCGGCAAATATGAAAATGGTGCAAGTGAAGAACCCCCATATAAAAATTTGAGATCAGACTGGTGGTCCGCCAACCGGGACCAAATATGGAAAGCTATGACATGTTCTGCGCCACCAATAGCTAAATTATTCGTACCATTATCCGATGGTCAAACAATTCAATGGCATAGTCCTAAATGCGGCCGTGATACATATGTGCCACCTGACGATTATATACCCCAACGGTTGAGATGGATGACCGAGTGGGCCGAAAGCTATTGCAAGAAAATAAAATTTGATTATGATAATATGAAGGCCGAATGTAGAAAATGTAAACGTACTCCACCAGTTGGAAAATGCAAGAAAGATAATCCTAAATGTACTATGTGTTCAAAACTGTGTGAACAATATAAATATTTTGTTGTTCAATGGAAAGACCAATGGGGAAATATAAAAACAAAATACCAATCATTATACAATAACACAAGAAATACTACCACTGGTGATAATGAAAGCGAGCAAAAACTTAAAGAATTTTTCGATAAACTTAAGAAAGGCGAAAAAGATAATTATAAAGATGCTGAGGAATTTATACGCTCAATGGGAGGTTATAAATATTGTGCAGATTTTAAACAGAATAAATACAAAGAAGAAAATGACGACGCCTATGTGTTTAGTGAAACTCCAAAAGATTATAAGACAGAATGTAGTTGTGATAAGAAGCTCCTACCGCCACCTGAACCCCCAACTGCAGCAGAACCGCCACCAACACCGCCACCGAAAACATGCGATCAAATAATGGCTCGTGGGATAAACCAGTGGGAGTGCGGACAAAGCACGAAGACCACAAGTGGTGGTGCACCAAATATGTGTGTCCGAAAAAGTGGTAGTAGTTCTGGCACAAATGATTCACCAGATGATTTTATCCTTTTATTCAATGACTGGTTGAACGATATTCAGCGGACGTTACAAAGGAGTATAGAAATGGTAGAACAGTCGTGCAAAGGCAAATTTGCATATCGTAATAAAACAGATGGAAAAGAGTGTGCCGAATGTAAGGATCGATGTGATTGTTACGAAAAAATAAAACAGAAAATCGAAATCCAATGGACAAAACAAAAAGAATACTTCACAGAATACGTAAATAAAGGTGATAATGCAATGAACAATGTTAACTTGAATGATTTTTTAGAAGCGCATTGTATGTTTAATGAAATTAACAAATCAAAAAATATAACTACTGCAAGAAAGGGTAATTACCATGAGGAAAAAAAGAAAAAATGTGACGAACTCAAAAAAGAAAAAGATAATTATGTGGAAGCATTGATATATGACAGTAGTGATAAGCAATCAAAAACATGTTATGTATGTGATACAAACAAAAATACACAAGAAGAGACGTTTGACGAAAGTACATGTAAAGATATTAAGAACATTGAAGATCGTGAATGTGTATCAAAAAATTATAATGGAACAGACTGGAAATGTACAGAAAATAGTGGAACGTTGGACTCTAATGTTTGTGTTCCCCCTAGAGGACAGAAATTATGTATACGAAACATGGTAGGAGGAACTAGTAATAAGGTAGAACTAAATGATAATGAAGAAGATCTAAAAATACAAATGAAAAGAGCTATAAAAAGAGAAACACAATTATTATGGGATAAATTTGGTAAAGATGATCAAAACAAAGATAAAGCTTGTAGGAACATACAAAGAAGTTTTAACGATTTCAAAAACCTAGTGACAGGAGACAGTTTGTGGAAACCACATAATATTGATGTCTTGGAAAAAAAAATTGGTCAAATTATAGGTAAAAATGGGACTACTTCTAGCACTAGGGAACAGTGGTGGAAAACACATGAAAAAGAATTTTGGAATGCAGTTCAATGTGGGATCAAAGAAAGTGGTGGAAAGGGCAATGAATGCCCCAAAATCCAATATGATGAAAAATTTGATGCACAATTTTATTGGTGGTTTAGGGAATGGGGAGATGATTTTTGCAAAAAAAAAAAGGAAAAGGCAAAGGAGGTGGCAAAGAAGTGTAAGGAAGAAAGCAAACGTCAGTGTGCTAATGGCAGTAAAACGAATATGCAAGATGGAGATTGTAAAAATGCTTGTGATGAATATAAAAAATTAATTAAAGATAATAGAGAAGCATGGAAAATTTTTTCTAAACATTTTGATGAAGAGAGAAAAAAAGAAAAAGATAATGACTTCTATTACAGTCCTTCACTATATTTAATCAGTTATTGTGATGATTGTAATGGAGTAAATTTTGGACAAGTGTTCAAAGAAGGTATGGATTATGGAGATTACCAAAATACGTGTACGTGCCAACCAACTGGGAGTGGTCGTTCTGCACCGAACAGTATTAGTAATACAGCCACTAATATAAATCCATGTGACCACGAAATCATTACATCGAGTTGTCATGAGAAAAATATGGATGGAACATCATGGAACACAACGATTGTATCTGATAATGATAAGTTTAAAGTTTATTCCCCTCCACGACGTCAAAAACTCTGTTTAGGAAATTTGATCTCATTGACAGGTGGTGAAAATCCAAAAGAAACATTAGAAAAAGAACTGTATGCTGCTGCAAAAATGGAGGCGAAATATTTAAATAAATATTACGAGCAAAAAACTCTAAATAGTGGTACTGGTGGCAGCAATTCTGCTTTGTGTAAAGCTATTAAACGCAGTTTTTATGATTTTCGAGACATAATTAAAGGCATAGATCTAGAAAAAGGTAATCTTGACAAAATGGTGGAAACAGAAATATCAAAAATATTTGCAGATAATGGTATAACAAGTGCTGGTTCGGGTACTAGTGATTCCAGTAAAGAACGACAAATATGGTGGGAATCAAAGAAAGATAATGTCTGGAAAGCGATGAATTGTGGCAGCAACAAGAAATGTGGAGATAAAGTCCCCACAGATTATGATAAACATGACCAATTTTTGCGATGGTTTATTGAATGGGGCGAAGAGTTTTGCGAAACAAAAAAACAACATATAGAAAAACTAAAACGTGTATGTGAAAATAACTGTAATGATCTGTGCGCTGAACAAACATGTGAGGAATGCCAACAACAATGTTCAATATACCATAATTGGTTACAAATTAAAGAAAATGAATGGAACGATCAAAAAAATAAATACTTGTCCACTAATAATGTTTACACGAAGAAAGATGCTCCCGAATATTTAGAAGGAGAAGTATCTGGATGCCTTAATGCCGAATTTAATAAAGTATTCAAGAAAGAAGACCAACAATATAGCCGTTATAAACAAAAATGTCAAAATTGTACAACAAATTTTATGAAAACTATTGTAGAAAAAATTGAGAAACAGAAAATGCTTGAATCCACACGTTCTCCACATCAAACATCTCAGATAAAAAATATATGTAAAAATGGAAATATAGTAAATTGTGATAATGTGAAGAATGATGGTTTAATAAAGGTTCCTATGGATCCAAAACCTGGAAGTCCTTATCACAACGAGGAGGGGAGCAATCACAATTGTGGTGGAATCGATGTTGAGAAAAACGGTGTATGGAAAAATACAAAAGATTTACTTTACAACGACTTGGATGAACGTATGCACGTTTCCCCTAGAAGACAAAAATTTTGTGTCCATGATCTTGACAAATCAACAGACCAAGATACATTAAGGAAAAATTTATTTACTGTTGCTGCAAATCAAGGATATAATCTAGCTATTAAATATAATGATTATAAAAACCATTATGGTCTTCCTCCATGTAATGCATTGAAATATAGTTTTTATGATTATCAACATATAATTCTAGGAGATGACCCTCTGGAGCCTGAAAAATGGAGTACAGGAAAGAAATTGAAAGAATTATTTCAAAATAGTTTACCAAGTCACGAAAAAAATGATGCAAACAAACTTAAAGAGAAACGTAAAGGATGGTGGAACCAAAACAAAAAATGTGTATGGGAAATTATGAAATGCGGCTACGAAAAAGGAAAAAATAAAGGTGGAAATGTTGTTCCAGAAATTAAAGATTGCCCAAAGGATGCACCAACCGAATTTGAAGATTCCGATCAATTTTTGGTATGGTTGACCGAATGGTACGATGACTATTGCCATAGAAAAAACACACTTCATCAGGATGTTGTAAATGCGTGTAATTCACAAAATGGTGGCGAATTGAAATGTGATGACAACTGTAAAAATAAATGTGAAAAGTACGAAAAATATATGCAGGACAAAAAAACTCAGTGGGGAAAACAAAGTCAATACTATGACCAACAACACAAAATAAATGGAAACAGTAAAGGATATACCAAAAGAAATGCCACAGATTACTTGAAAAATAAATTTCATAATAGTTGTGTTGCCCAATCAAGTGGTAAGCCATCAAATGGTGAAGAAGTAGAAAACAATATAAAATTGTTCCAAAACCAATCGTCGTACTATGATGCCGACCAATATTGCGGATGCACAAAATTTATCAAAGATGAAGAATATTATCATATTTCGGGTAAACGTAACTGTAAAGGATTAAAAAAGGTATCGGAAGAGACAAAGGAGTTGAATAATAAATCTGGGATTAAATGGAAACACTATGATAAGACAAGAGAAAATGATTATTTGAAATATTTGCCTCAAGAAGTGTATTTTTCTTCTCGTAGAGAAAATATTTGTTTTCGAGGACTTGACAACAAAACCAATGACGTGACGATCAAAGTTACTGATAAAAGTTCGCTACGCACAAAACTGATGAAATTGGCTGCAACTGAAGGGTACAATTTAGGAGAATATTATAAAAAAAAAAATGAAGCGTCAAACAAGGACGCATATAAATATTCTTACGACGTTAGTGAATGTAGTGCAATGAAATATAGTTTTTATGATTTAAGAGATATAATTTTAGGTACTGATAATTTGGAACCTGAATCTACTGATACGGAAAAAAATTTGAGTGGAATTTTTAAAAGTGGAGGCCAATCTGTTGAGAGTAACCCTGGTAGTACCGAACGTATACAGTGGTGGAATACACATCAGGAATGTGTATGGGAAGCAATGACATGCGGTTATAGAAAAGGTAGAGAGCAAGAACTACAAAATTGTGATAAAGATGCACCAAATGATTACCCCACCGGAGATAGCCGTGATAGTGGCAAAAATCTCCAGTTTTTGAGATGGTTTTCCGAATGGGGAGAAGATTTTTGCAAGAAACAAAGGAAAGAGTTGGAAAGGTTAAATTCAGCGTGTACGAAATGTAATGTTAATAATAGTGGAACTAATGCAACTTGTACAACTCAAAGCGAATGTGATAAATGCAGAAAAGCGTGTCAAAAATATAAAGATTTTGTTCAAGAATGGAGTCCACAATATGAAAAACAAAGGAAAAAATATACTGAGGATAAAGGAAAGAGTATATATAAGGATATTCCTGTAGCAAAAGACGAATCAAATGCTCGCGAGTATTTAAAAAAAAATTTAAAAAATATTACATGTACTAGTGGTGTCGGGTGTAATTGTATGGAAAAAACGTCCACAATACAAACGTCCAAAGCACCTGGTAGTAATGATATGCCCGCATCGTTGGATATATATCCAAGTGAGGATTATGAGAAGAAGTGTAATTGTGTTAATAAAACAGAGTTACCACCTACACAAGCTGCAAAACCTGCAGCCACCAAACCACCATCTAGTAGTTCCACCATTAATAATCCGTGTGCTCGCAACAATACTACTACATACACAACGAGGGTGGAGAAAGTGGCGCAAGCGCTACAGGTGGAGGCGAAAATACAAATGGAATCCAATAGTGTTGTTAATGGTAAGGGTGAAAGTAAGTTGAAAGGAGAGGCGCACAAAGGAATATATCATCATCACGGTAGTGGAAGTAACCTGTCTAAGGATATTTGTATAATTGACAAAAGGTATTCCAATGCTCAAAGTACTGGTGGTTATTATTATGAAGAACCATGTCAAGGCAAAGGTACAAACCCAGATGACACGAGATTTAAGGTAGAAACCGACTGGAAAGGGGAAGGACAATTAAATATCCCAGTCGATGTTTATTTACCTCCTAGAAGACAACATATGTGTACTTCAAATTTGGAATATTTACTTCATAATTATGACGGACCAATTCTAAAATATAATGGTAATACAATTAATGATTCCCTTTTAGGGGATGTCCTTCTCGCAGCCAATTTCGAAGCAAAAAAAATAATACAACTGTATAAAAAATATAATAATCTAAATGGCTCAAATGTACGAATTGACGGAAATCATCAGAAAACTATATGTAAAGCACTGAAATATAGTTTTTCTGATATAGGTGATATTATAAGAGGAATAGATCTCTGGAATCATAGTGATCAGACAAAACTACAAAGATATCTGATAAAAATATTTGGTAAGATACATGAAAACCTTCCTAGCTATATCAAAGAAAAATATACAAACAATGATGGAAAACATTTAGTTTTACGTAAAGATTGGTGGTCTGCGAACCGTGACAAAGTATGGGAAGCAATGAAGTGTGCAAAAATAAACGGAAATACGTCTCCATGTAGTGACAGCGATCTGACACCACAGGAGGATTATATCCCACAGAGGTTGAGATGGATGACAGAGTGGGCCGAATGGTACTGCAAGAAACAAAAAGAAAAATATGAGGAGTTAATAAAGGGGTGTACGATATGTATAAATAATATTAATAATGGAAAATGTGTAGATTGTGATAAGTGCAAACAAGCTTGTGTTACATATAGTAAATTTGTTCAAACATGGAAAGATCAATGGGAAAAAATGGAAACAAAATACAAAGCATTATACGATAGTGCAAATGGTAATAGTAATAGTAATAGTAATAGTAACGATCCAAGTGAAAAACAACTTAACGAATTTTTAAATAAATTTAAGAAAGAGAATAATGGTAATACCACATATTCTAGCGCTGCGGTGTACGTTCACGAAACAGCATATGTTAAGGATTGTGAGAAACAAAATGTTTTCTGCAATGATAGTAGCGATAAGGATAAATATGCCTTTGAGGAGTACCCAAAAGGTTATAAGGAAGCCTGTGGATGTCAGGACTATAACGTAACAGCATCCGGAAAACCGCAAGGTCCCCCACCAAATTCACAGCCACAAGGACCAACAGGAGTGACATCACTGGAATCACCACAAAACTCTACTGTAGATATTGGGAGAATAGGACCCGGACCACAAGCTGCTCCTCATCCACAACTACAAACACCATCACCACCATTGGAACAACAAGCACAGAGACCCCATCCTCCACCAGGAATAACAAAAGGTCCCCCACCATATCGGACATCTTCACAAGGAGTCACTAACGGAGACGCCAAAGTACAAAAAGAACCACGAGGAGCGGTTGTGACATCATCAAGTATCCAAGTTGATAAGGCGAAGGCATCACAACCTGTTCAAGGTGTTGATCCACATATGGATTCTGCTGCTGATGTTACGAATGCTGCAAGTGTTAGAAGCGATCCAAATATATCACCCTATACCGGCCTTGGTACTGTTCTTGATTCTACCGCTCCCGTTCTTTCTGGTGCAATCTCGCAACCTATTGCACCCTCTACAGGTCCTGCATCTTCTAGGGAACCCACAATACCACCAGATGAATTTAAAGATTTGGATACATGTCCTGATATGTCTCAATCATATTGTAGTAAATATGGTATTCCTGGACGTTATAGATGTAAAAAAAAAACTCCGAATTATGATTTACTTGAAAACTGGAACACTCTAACAATGGATACAAATCACCAACATTATGGAGTACAAGTACCTGCAAGAAGAAAAAATCTATGTTTTCCAATAATACTTAGTCGTGAAATAAAAACTATGACACCTGAAAAATTCAAAAAACATTTGCTGAATTCTGCTGCTACAGAAGCAAAAAATTTAATGGAGTATCATAAGGGAGATAAAAAATTAGCTTTAGAATCAATAAAAAATAGTTTTTCTGATTATGGAAATCTTATTAAAGGAGATGATTTGGATAATAAATTGGATGCAATATCATCTAAATTTGAAGAAATAATTGAACAATTAACAAGAATCCAAACTAGATCTAGTATAAATCCCGTTACTGGTGTCACTAATACAGATTCAGCTAGTGTCAGTACCGCTGGAACTTCAACAACGACATCATTTGAAAGAAAGGGTTGGTGGAAGGAAAATAAAAAACATGTATGGCACGTTATGTTATGCCAATATACTGGAGATGATAAGAATGCACATTGTGACGATTACGAAGAAATAGATAATATACCTCAATTTTTACGCTGGTTAGAAGAATGGGCAAGACAATATTGTAGTGATCGAACTAAATGGGCAAAATCAGTAAAAGAAAAATGTAAAATAGATAATAAGCTTGGTTACATTCCTTTTGACAAAATGAACGATAATATATGCCAGGAATATTTAACGTTATACAAACAATGGTTTCATAATAGACATATTCAATGGGATGAATTATCTGGAAAATATAAAAAAGAAAAAGAACAAGAAAAAAAATCGAATGATGAACATACAGGCACTAATTCTCCCAATATTTTTTTTACTGAAGATGATGCTGAAAAATATGTGAAAACAAAATGTTCTAACTGTAATTGTACTTATGATGATTTAGAATATGTTTATGAAAGAGAACATAATAAAAAAGAAGTAATGAAATTATTGCTCAAAAAATCCAAAGATGAAACTTTTGATCCTAAAGATACACTATTATATAAAATTTTATCTCTTGGTGGACATGGACAAAATATTGCAGAATCAGCCATTAAAACTGCTGAAAATAAAATTCCTGGAGCTGCAGAAATGGCAAAAGTAGCTGCAACAATTGGATTAGGACTTGCACGAGAAGCTGCAAATTTGGGGTTAGAAGCTGCAAAACAACTTTTAGGTGAACCTAATTCCCCTATTTCTGCTTCTACTCGTTCTTCGTCTCCTCCTGGAAGTTCTCGTACTGGTTCCACTGGAAACCAAAATCCTGGATTGCCAAGATCTGGTGCTAATGGTAAACCCACTAGTAGTGGTAATTCCTCATCTTTCTCGTCCTCAGCATCGAGTTCATCAAGTAGTGCACAGAGTGTCCAGTCACATTCATCACCTGGACCCGATGGACCACCAGGTGTGGGTGTTGCTCCAGGTGTAGGTGTAGCTCCAGGCGTAGGTTCAGCTGGAGTATCTCCTGGAGGAGCAGTATCAATACAAGGAACAACTATACAAACGCGAACACCAATAACACAAGGACAACAAATTACAAGTGGATCAGCAGGACACGGAGCACAAGCATCAACTGCAGGAGCAGGTGGAACATCTGGAGTAGGAGTACAAGGTAGAGCACTCGGAACAGCCGTATCACCAGGAAAAACAAGAGGAGGTGGATTATCACGTGGATCAGAAGGACAAACTGGAACAACGCAGACTTCACACCCAACTGATATAAACCTATTTGAAGTGATAACATCTGCTCAACTACCTGTTCAAGTAGGATTCCTATTATGCGCGATTGGCTTCCTTTTCTATTATCTGAAGGTAACTAACAGATACATGTGTTAATTGTCTGTGTTTGTATGTATATCTTATTTATATTTTTTATATATGAATATATGTGTTACTTTTGGATATGTTATATACATGTATTATGTTTGGATATCTTATATATATGTATTACGTTTGTGTATGTATTATATATATTAAATATATTTATTTATATTCAAATAAAAGGAAAATAGGAATAAGGAAACATATTACTTAAAAAAAAAAAAAAAAAGAGAGAAAGAAATTTCAAAAATTTAAAAATAAAAATGAAAAGAAAAATTTTTTTAAATACAAAAAAAAAAAAACAAAAAAAAAAATTTCAGCTTAAATAAAAAATGAAACATTTATTAAAAATAAATTAAAAAAATTAAAAACATTTTATTAAAATAAAAAAAAAAAAAAAAAAAAAAAAAAAATTATTCAAAAATAAAAAGTGAGATATTTTATAAAAAAAATATAAAAAAAAATCAAAAAATATATTCTAAAAAAAAATATATATATATATAAATTTATACCATGAAAGCTAATTTTAAATTTAAATAAAAAAATAAAAAAAAAAAGTAAAAAAAAATTTTATTAAAAATATATATATATACTGCAACTACATAAACGTATACATACAAACTCCTAAATACATATATACCCTGTAACCCGAACCCTAACCCTGAACCCGAACCCCTAAACCCTAACCTGATACCCTAAACCTAAACCCTGAAACCCTAAACCCTAAATCTTAAACCCTAAACCACTGGAAACCCTGAACCCTGAACCGGGCTTAGCTTATCTTCTTGGTTTAATTCACATAAACTTACCTTTTCTTGTTATTAATCTTAACTTCATAGTACTTCTTACTTCAATAGTACCTCATTTATATATTGTATGATATAGATTAAGGTCTTTATCTTACTTTACTTCTCTTATTTTACATCATTGTTCTCAAATTCCGGGCTTAGCTTTACTTCTCTATGCTTATTACTACTTTGTATAGGTCTTATATATTTATTATCTATATCTTTACTTACTTATTATAACTTATGTGGTAATAAAGTACTTGGTTGGGCACTAAGGTTAGGTTTAGCTGTTCTTTAGTTCATAAGGGGTTATGATTCATTGTTTCATTTTTGTAATTATGATCATGTAGGTTTTTTTATGTTACTAAATAGTTCATGGGTTAGTTTATTTTATAGTCATATCATGATTTATACCTTTTATGCATTTCTAGATTCCGGATTTAGCTTAGGAACTCTCTTTTTCACTTCTTCTATTATACCTTTTACATATCCTATACTTTTCTTTATACTACTATTGCCTTATATGTTCTCATTTGTTATGTATGTGAAGTTTAAGTTATCCTATGTAGCACTTACATGCACAATAATGTCATTTCTATGTGTTCTAGTACTACTATCATGACTTCTTTCATCATTATTGTACTTCTTAGGTCAATTATAATCTTTATCGTACCTAACTATTACCATATTCAGGTCATACTTCGCACTTATATGCATAATTACATCGAACATTAGTCATTTAGTACTACTATTATGACGTTGATAATGTTTATTGTACTCATTAAGTCTATATTTAACCTTATATTACCTGACTACTACGAATTTAAAGTGTACATTCGCACTTAGATGCATAATTATTTCCAATATACAACATGTACTACTACTATCATGACTTATTTCATCATTATTGTACATATAACTTTATTTATTAACCCTATATTACCTTACTATTACTAATTCTATGTCCTAAGTCTTCATATTGTTGACTTATCTCGCACTTAACTGCATAGTTACATCATATATACCTCATCTATAACTACTATCATGACTTATTTCATTATTATTGTACATATAACATCATCTACTATCCTTATATTACCTTACTATTACTAATATCAGGTCCAATATGTGCATGTTGTTCTCTTATTTCGCACTTACATGCATAATTACGTCATATATACATCATCTATAACTACTATTGAGGCATTATTCATCATTATCCTACTTATAACATCATCTACTATCCCTATTTTACCTTACTATTACTATATATACGTTATAAGTCTTCATATTGTTGCCTTATATCGCACTTACATGCATAATAACACCTAACATAACTCAATTACTACTACTATAACCACTTATGTCATCATTATTGTACTCATAACGTCATCTGCTAACCTTATATTACCTTACTATTACTATTTCATGTCCAATTTCTATATATTTTTCTCTTATGTCGCACTTACATGCATAATTATGTCCAACTTAAGTCTTCTACTACTACTATGATCACTTATTTCATCAATATTCCACTTTGTACCTCATCTACATACCTTACTTTACTTTACCAATACGCACATATGGTAAAAATAGTATCATTTTATTATTTCTTGCACCTACATGCACATAAATATCCCATTAAAGTGAAATTACCTTACTATTACTAAATCTACGTCATAAGTCCTCTTATTGTTGTATTATCTCGCACTTAGATGCATTATAACATCTAACATAGGTCATCTACAACTACTATCAACACTTATGTTATCATTATTGTACATATAACGTCATTTACTAACCTTATATTACCTTACTGTTACTATTTCATGTCCAATTTTTACATATTTCTCTCTTATGTCGCACTTACATGCACAACTACGTCCAACATAAGTCAACTACTACTACTATAATCACTTATTTCATCATTGTTCCACTACTTACCTCATCTACATACTTCATCTTACCTTACTATTGCTCATAACATGTCAACATAATACTCATTTTATCATTTCTTGCACCTCCATGCACATAAATATCATATTAAAGTGAACTAATGTTACTATTACATCACTATATAATCATTAGTACAACATCACATACTACTATAACGTCCAAACATATCATAATTGACTGAACTTACATGTAGGATTCCGGGTTTAGCTTCAACAATATCCTGTTATCACTTAACTGTTACTACTATTATCCATATTGTGGTAATCCTGCACGTGGTGTTGCACTGAGGCTCACATTCAGGGCTGTTTTTAGCTGAAGGGGTTATAACATTTTTGTTGTAATTTATTTAGTTATTAATGCAATAATTTTTATTTAATTTATGTTTGTTATTAAGAATATGCATGTGTTACATGAGCTCCATTTTATATTTTTTTAATCAATATTTATTATATAATTATAGTCATATAAATTATGAAATGAACCAATTTTTTTTTTTTTTTTTTTGTATATATATTTATTCATAATTTATTTATATTTTTATTTTAATATATATATTTGTTTTTATCTTTTTATAAAATTTTTTTTTTTTATATTTATTTTGTGCATAATGTTTTTTTTTTTTTTTTTTTTTAATGTTCCATCTATATATTTTTTATATATAATAAAATTCTAGTTAAGTATAAATATATTTTTTTTTATATGTTGTCAATTTGCTTAATTAAGTGAAAAATAATTATTTATAAATTAAATACATTACCATATAATTAATATTAATAATACTATTACACATAGTTCTTTATTAAAATATTTTAGGTTAGATTATTTTTCTTATTATTTATAGAAATAATTTATTATTTTTTTTTAATGTTTTAATTTTGTTTTATGAAGATAAATAAATAAATAAATAAATAAATAAATAAATAAATAAAATAAATATATTTTAAATAAAAAATGAAAATATAAAAATAAAATCAAAATACTTAATCAAAAATATCATTATATAACAATAAAATTTAAAAATAAAAAGAAAATATAATGTGAATACATTATTGTGTATCAAAAATTGAATATGTTTGAATAGAATGATAAAATATACAAAATATATAGTTGTATATTTTTAAAATGAAAGTTACTAATTTTCCAATACATTTATGTACATATATTTACATTTGGAAAAAAAGTATTTATAAATGAGAAAAAAAAAGAAATATCTCTTACCACACAAATATATATGACTTTATATAGAAATATTTATATCTGTGTATTGGTATATATATATTTAAGAGTATTATTTGTTTTTTTTTCTTTGTTTATATATATATTTATATATATATATATATTATATATTCCATATTGGAATAACTTTTTACTTTAATTTATTATCAATATATTCTCTTGAAACAATCCTTTTTTGATTCATATTTGTTGTTTATCTTGAATTAAAATATCATTATATTTTTTATATCACTCATGGTAATTATATTGAATATTATTAAATATTATAAATAATTTCTAACTAATCGTCGACAAATTTTATATCATTATTTTCATTATAATATATATCCATAGATACATTTGTTCGTAATTTCTTTTTTTGAATATTTTTATTTTATGTAATATCGCTAGGTTTGTTATATATTGATCTAAGTTGTTCAAGAGATGTTATATCATTACTTTTATGAGTGTTTGTATTAATCATATTATATGTTTCATCATTAATTTCATTATGAGTTGATTGTGGTATATCAAATATATGTTCGTTATTTGATTTATTCCACACATCTTTTAATTTACTTAATATTTCTTCCTTATGATTCAATTTATTGCACATATTTCTATGTCTATCTAGCCATTTATGGAAAACGTCTAGTTGATTATTTATAGGATCATCATATATCTGTTTGGCAAACACTTTTGTTGATGTATTTTTTGAATGTTTTGTCCCAAATAATTCGTTTTCTTTTCTTTTGAGCAATTCATCATAAATATCAAGATTAGTATTACTATTTAACGAATCATTAATTAAATCAATTCCAGCATATATATTATTTGATGAACGGTATTTTGGAACATTCATAGAATTAATAGTTACTTCCTTATGTTTTGGAACATTCCAATTAATATTATAAGTAACATCCTCACGACTACCATCAAGATATCTATCTTGTATCGAAATAATAAAAGGTTTTTCTTCCATATTATTTGCTAATATGTCAGGTTGGGCATCCTTAGGAATATTATCTGATTGTGACGCATTATTTAATGGTACGTCAGATACTATATTATTTAAATATTGAGATATAAAGTCATGTTTTACTTCATTCCATTCATTATCCGTAATTTTGTTGTTGTCATTCTCATGATACATAGGTGTATCATCCTGTGTTGATTTACTAGGTTTTAATACCAATTCGATCAACGTTTTATATTTTGGCGATTTATATACATATATGTCATTTATATCAAACTCTTCATACTCACTTTCTGATAAAGACGTAATATCAGAGGAAGATATATCTCCAATATAATCGTCCATTTCTTCTCCTTCCATATAAATATATGTTTTTCCTTTATATCGACTATATGTTATATATTCATTGGTAGATTTTTCATCAGGTATTCCATAATTGTTTTGGGGGATATCAATAACACGAAATATATCGGCAGATGCGGTTTGGGGTTTTTTCTATAAACAGAAAAGAGGTGTATATATATATAGGAGCTAGTATGTATATGTTTATGTAGGTCCAGTATATATATATATTTTTTTAATAAATTTTTTTTTTTTTTTTGATAGAATTTTTTCTTTTCTATTTTATTTTCTTTTTATAAAATTTATCATTTTTCATTAAAAATTTTTTTTTTTTTGTATTTAATGAACTTTTTTTTTTCATTTTTATTTTTAAATTTTTGAAATTTCTTTTTTTTTTTCTTTTTTTTTTTTAAGAAATATGTTTCCTTATTCCTATTTGCTTTTTTTTTAATATAAATACATATATTTAATATATATAATACATACCCAAACGTTATACATATATATAATATATCCAAACGTAACATATATATATAAAAAATAAATATAAGATATACATGTAAACACACCAAAATAACACATGTATGTGTTAGTTACCTTCAGGTAATAGAAAAGGAATCCGATCCCACCTAATAGAAATCCTACTTGAAGGGGTAGTTGAACAGATGTTATCACTTCAAATAGGGATATATCATTTGAGGGTGAGGTCTGTGATATTACAGCTTTTTCAGGGGTTCTACCTATTCCGGGTTGTCCTTGTGGTCCATGAGCTGCTTGTGCTCCTGTTGCTTGTTGTACTTGTGCTAATTGAGTTGTCGCTGGTACAAAATTTCCTTGTATTGATGCTGGTCCTCCATTAGGTACACCAGATCCACCTCCCCCTGGAGCAACACCCACACCTGGAGCAACACCTACGCCTGGAGCAACACCTACGCCTGGAGCAACACCCACACCTGGAGCAACAACTACGCCTGTTGGTCCGGGTAATCCTGCTCTTGCACTTGGTGATGCCTTGTGTGATGTTGCATGTCCAGTGGTACCATGTCGCGGACCACTACCTGATGAACTTGATGATGAGGAAGAAATACTATGCCTACTAGCATTATCATCACCACTAGTAGCTCTTGGTGAGCCAGGATTTTGGTTCCTTGTGGATCTAAGACCACTATGACCAGAATTGTAACTACCCGAAGGATCTTGAACACCATTAGAACTACTAGGTTGGACAACAGGAGCGACCTCCTTAAGTGTATTCAAAATATCTTTTGCAGCTCCTAATCCAAAAGTTGCTGTTTCTTGTGCAAGTTTAATTCCAGCTGATGCAGTTACGTTTGCAATTTCTGCAGCTTGAGGAATTATACTTTCAGCCGTCTTAATAGCTGATTTTACCATTTCTGGACCATGTCCACCAAGAGATAAAATTTTATAAATGTATGTTTCCTCAGGAACAATACTATCAATTTTAGCTTTTAAAATTAATTCATTTAATAATTCGTCTTCACGTTCTTTTATAACATTAGTTATATATTCCAAATCATTGTAGTTGCAATTACATTTAGGACATTTTTTTTTCACATATTCTTCAGCATCTTTTTCTTCAAGTTGTTGTGATATTCCGTACCATTGAGCAGAAACCTTTGTATCAAGAGATTTAAATTGTACATATTGATCCTTTAATCCTTTCCATTGTTGATTTCTACTAATATACCAATGTTTATATTTTTTAAATAAGTATTTACAATTTTTGTAATTAATATCATCAATTTTCTCATAGTTTTTATTTTTAAAATTATTTATGCAATTCTTCATTAATGCCTGTGCTTCGTTTTTTTTTTCATTACAAAATTCGTCAGCCCATTCGGTCATCCACCTTAAGAACTGAGGTATTTCATCAATATCATCGTAAAGAGGACAACTACCTACTTTTTTGTCCGTTCCATTGTAATGACACATCATTATGTTCCAAACATATTTTTTATTTTTTTTCCACCAGTTCTTGCGATTTTCAGTTACACTAGTACTTTCATTTGCAGTTCCATTTTCTTTAAATAATGTATTTATATTTTGTTCTAAAAATTCAAAATTATGGAGCATACCATTACCTTTTACAATATTTCCATAATCTGCAAAACTATATTTCATTGCTTCAAGGGCTTTTTTTTGATCATTACTATATATTTCCCATAATATTTTTGCTTCGCTTGATGCATCACGAAGAAGATATTCCTTTAACATTTCTTTATTTAGTGATCGATCATTTAGCTTATTCAAATGATTAAGACATAACTGTCTCCTTCTAGGAGGAATTAAGTTATCGTTTTTCATACCTATAGGAACTTTTACAAGACTACCTCTCCAAGTACTCAAATCTGTATTAAGTTTTTTTTGACGACAAACAGTTCCTCTTTTTGCTCCATAATAATTACAATATGAATGATTTATATCAGGACATTTTTCCAATTCTTGCTCGCTAGGTGTTTGTCCTTTTTTAGGTGTTTGTGTTTGTCCCACATCACGTTGGCCACCACTAGTTGAGATATTAACGGGATTAATATTAGTTTGTTTAGAAGCAAGGATATTACCAGCACTAGAAGAAGAAACAGTACCTGGTCTATCAGGGTCAGTAACGTTGCCAGTACGAGGAGGAACAGATTGACCAGAATGAAAAACCCTATTACTTGGAGCCGTTTGTGATCCTGCTGCATTATCAACACCCTGATCATTTTTTCTAGTTTGCGATACTCCTTGCTGTCCTGGTGCAGGTTCTTTTACTGTTTTGACTACACTACCTTGGGTATGGGTTCCTGTTCCACTAGTGGTTTCGTCACTTGTTCCGGGTGCACCAGTGCTTGGATCCCGTCGTGATCCTTGAGATTTTTCGGGTGGTAATCCCGTGTCCTTTGATGACGATGATGATGTCGGCGGCGGGAGACCTTGTGGTCTAGTCTGTTGTTGTTGTGCGGGTCCAGGTGCCACCACATTCTGTGTTTGTGGTGTAGGTATTGTTGATTGTATCCCATTTGGTGTCGGTGTTGCCCTTGTCACAGGTGCTGTTGTTGTATGCTCCTGACAACCACATGCTTGCTTATAACCTTTTGGGTACTCCTCAAAAACATATTTATCCTTCTCGCTATTATTATTACAGAAAACATCTTGTTTCTCACAATTCTTAACATATGCTGTTTCATGAACGTACCCTGCAGCAGTAGAATAAGTGGTATTGGTAACACTGGTGCCACTATTTGTAGTTTTTAATTTTGACAGAAAGTTAACCATTTTTTGATCTTCAGTAACATTAGGAGCAGCACTACCACTATTTTGGTTTTTTGCTTCTTGGTATAATGTTTCGTATTTTTTATTCATTTTGTCCCATTGTTCTTTCCATGTTTCAATAAATTTTTTATAGTCTGAGCACTTCTGTAGGCATTGTGAACAATTTGCACATGGTTTACCCTTACTAATACTCTCACATCCTTTACATCCCTTCACCAACTCATCAAATTTTTGTTTTTGTGCCTCGCAGAACCATTCGGCCCACTCGGTCATCCATCTTAATCTTTGGGGGATATAGTCGTCCAACGGTGTGGCTTTATCACTACATCCGTTACTGCACATCATTGCGTTCCATATTTGATCTCGGTTAGCAGACCACCAATCATTACGTAGGATTGATATACCATCAGGATCGGTATAATTTCCTTGGATACCAGGATGTTTGTCTTTAATCCTTTTAAATATATGATTCAAATGTGCTTGTATATTTTTTTGATACTGATCTTTCCACATGTCTCTTCCTCTTATAATATCACCTAGATCGGCAAAAGTATATTTCATTGCTCTGCATATACCTTCATTGTCATTTGGAGGTTGATACTCTTCCTTTATCTTTTTTGCTTCTAAATTTGCAGAAAGCAACACATCACCCAAAAAAGAATGATTAATATTGTCATCATTTTGTTTTAGAAGTGCACCTTCGCCATTATTCAGTAAATATTCTAAATTCGACGTACACATATGACGACGTCTAGGAGGAAATAAAAGGCCTTTGTTGTTTGGATTTACTTCATTGTCATATTCTCCCCACAGGGTTCCTATTTCAAACCTTGTGTCTTTACCCCTACCTGTACCTTTGCCTTCACATGGTCCTTTATATGTATAACCAGACGTATTTTGAGCATTGGAATGATTGATATTTATATTACATATGTGTCCCTCCAACGTAAATTCCTTATTATTGTTTTGGTATTTTCCTTTTATTGCATCAGCTGTCAAAATAGTACCACCACGTTGACCCATTTTTTGTTTTGCCTCCTCCTGTAGTGTTTCCGCCACCGTATCCACACTCATGGTGAGTGTGGTACCACCTTTTTTGGCACACGGATTAGTGTTAGGACTAGTACTATTAGGTACTGACGTAGCCGTCGGAGATCGCACCGCAGCTGGTTTCGCTGCGACCGGTTTGGCAGCAGCACCACACGTACACGGAGTATTATATTTATCTGGCGGATAATCCAACGATGCAGGCATATCATTACTACCAGGTGTTTTCGAGGTTTGTATCGTGGTCGTTTGATCCATACAATTACAGTCAACACCACTATTACATGTAATATTTTTTAATTTTTTGTCTAAATAATGTCGAGCACTTGATTCGTCTTTTGCCACAGGAACATCGTTATATATATTCTTCCCTCTATCCTCACTATATTTTTTTCTTTGTTTTTCATATTGCGGACGCCATTCTTGAATAAAATCTTTATGTTTTTGACAAACTTTTCTGCATTCCTCACATTCGTTCTTACATTTTATATTAGTTCCTCCACCTGCATCAACCTTACAATCATCACAGGCCTTTCGTAAATTTTCAAAGTCTTTCTTTTGTTTTTTGCAAAAATCTTCTGCCCATTCGGAAAACCATCTTAAAAATTGGTATGAAGTACCTTCCTTGCGATTATTTCCTGTAGGATAATCATCATCGTTACGTACACAATTTGCTAGTTCTTGTTGACTATCGTTAGTAAGTCTACCTTTTCTATATCCGCATATCATTGCTTCCCACACACATTCTTTGTTATTATTCCAAAATATTTTTCGCGTATCACTACCGGGTTCACCATTACCTTGTTTTCCCCCATCTTGTTTTTCAAATATTGATTTAAGATTACTACCTGTCGATGTGGTATCAGGTTCTAAATTATCAGTACCTAGAATTATATCCCTTAAATCATAAAAGCTATATTTCATAGCATTACAAGGTTTGACCTCGTATGTATATTTTTTTTCTTCAATACTTTTTCCACTTTCGTCTTCTTTTTCTTTATAATATGCTCCTAAATTATATCCTTCAGTTGAAGCAACTTGCAATAATCTTTTTCTCAACGTAACTTTATCTTCAACTTTAACTGTTCTGTCCTTGGATTTGTTGTCTAGTCCTTCGAAACAAATATTTTGTCTACGTGAAGAAAACAATACATCGTTAGACAATTCAGTCAAATAATTATATCCATACGTCGCACCTTTATGTTTCCATTTAATTCCAGATTCTTCTTTTTCCTTCCTTTCCTCTAGTGCTTCCTTTTTTATCCCTTTACAATTATTTTGTCCCGAAATTTTAGTATAGTCATCCTCATCAATAAATTTTTTGCACCCACAATGTGAATCTACATCATAATAGGGTTGTTGTTCTAACAAATTGATGTTGTGTTTTACTTCATCACCACTATTGTGTGAATTATCATGTGATTGGGCATTACAATTCTTAGTAAATTTAGTTTTTATGTATTCTGTCGCATTATCTTTAGTATATCCTTTATTGTTTACACCAGGAGGTCCACTTGTTTTCTTGGTAATATAGTACTGACTTTGTTTTCCCCATTGAATTCTTTTCTTCTCCATATATTCTTTGTATTCTGTGCATTTTTTTTTACACTCATCATCATTACATTTGAAATCATCCTCTTTTGTGTTACACGCTTCTTGCACCTTCTCTACCAATTTGTATCTTTTATGACAATAGTCGTCGTACCATTCGGTCAACCATACCAAAAATTGATCGGAATTATCAAATTCTGTTGGCATATAACATCCACTTTTAATATCGGGGGCATTTCCTCCTTTTTCTTTTCCTCGATCGTAACCGCATTTCATAATTTCCCATACACACTTTTTGTATTCATTCCAAAATTCTTTACGTTTCTTATTAAGTTTATTTTCATCCTGAGTATTGCTTTCTAATGTTTTTTGAAAAAGACCTTTCAGTATCTTTCCTGTACCAGTGTTGTCTGGTTCGAGCGGATCATCACCTAGGATTATATGTTTAAAATCATAAAAACTATATTTCAATGCATTACATGGAGGAACAGCATATTTGTTCTTATAATCATCATATTTAATAGATATATTATAACCTTCATTTGCAGCAACAGTTAATAGTCTAGCTTTTAAATCTTTGTCGTCTGTCGCTTTGTCAAGATCTTTTACACAAAATTTTTTTCTCCTAGGGGAAACGTACATTCGTTCATCCATTTTACTCAAGTGCCGCAAATCTTTATGTTCTTTATTTTTCCACTCTATTTGTGATGTGTTACTAGGTATTCCCCCACAATTATCCCTTTCTCCATCTTTATTACGATAAGTGTTAATATTTGTATTATCTGGATCCATAGGAACCTTTATTAAACCAACATTCTTCACTTTGTTACAATCTACATTTCCATTGTTACATATATTTTCTATATGTGATGGTTGTTCTGGAAGACCCTTGGATTTATTGATTTTCTGTTTCTCAATTTTTTCTACAATATTTGTAATTAAATTTGTTGCACAATTTTTGCATTTTTGTTTATATGGGTTATACTGGTGATCTTCTTTCTTGAAAACATTATTATATTCGACATCACCGCATCCACTTGCTTCACTTTTTAAAAATTCATGAGGATCTTTCTTCGTATAAAAATTATTAGTGGACATTAATCCATTTTTTTCAAATTCCTCTTCGTATTTATTTTTTTGACCCTTCCATTCATTTTCTTTACTTTGTAACCAATTATGATATATTGAACATTGTTGTTGGCATTCCTCACATGTTGTTCCTTCACATTTATTGTTACACTTATTTTCACATACAGTTTTTAGTTTCTGTATATACTGTTTTTTTGTTTCGCAAAACTCTTCGCCCCATTCAATAAACCAACGCAAAAATTGGTCATTCTTATAATAGTCAGTAGGTACTTTTGTGTCATCTCCACATTTTTTGTTGTCGCAATTCATTGCTTTCCATACCTTATCTTTATGTTCTTCCCACCATGTTTTACGTAACTTTTTTATTTCTTCCTCTGTAGGTATAGTGCCATTTTTTTCATCATTTTTAAAAATTTCCTTTATTTGTGATTCGACTATTTTGTCATACGATCCTTTTTCCTTATCCGTGCCTTTTATTACATCTCCGAAATCATAAAAACTGCGTTTTATAGCTTTACAGGCTTTATCATTTTTGTCATTGGGTGCAGTAGTACGTCTTGAAACTTTGTGAAGTTCTCTTAATAGTTCCGCTTCCTTCTTTGCTGCAGCATATAATTCTTTTTCTAAAGTTAATTTCGGATTTTCTCCACCTGTTAATGAGGTCAAATTCCCTAAACAGAGTTTTTGACGTCGTGGAGGGGAATAAACGTTAAACATATCATTATCAGATACAATAGTTGTGTTCCATGATGTTCCATTCAAATTTTTTTCATGACAACTCGATGTTATGATTTCGGGGTCACATGGATTTATATTAGTGGTAGTACTACTCACAGTATTCTGCATAGAACGACCACTTCTACTTGGTTCGCATGTACACGTATTTTGGTAATCTCCATAAACCATACCATCTCTAAATACTTTTTCAAAATTTGTTCCGTTACAATCATCACAATTATATAATAAATAAAATGAAGGATTGTAATAGGAGTCATTATCCTTTTCTTTTTTTATCTCTTCATCAAAATGTTTAGAAAAGGTTTTCCACGCTTCTCTATTATCTTTAATTAATTTCTTATATTCCTCACACGATTTTTTACACTCTCCATCTTCCATAACATTAACACTACCGCTAGAACATGATTTATTTGCTCCACTCTTGTTACATGTGTCTTTCACTTTTTGTGCCTTTTCTTTTTTTTTATCGCAAAAATCGTCCCCCCATTCCCTAAACCACCAATAAAATTGCGAATCATACTCGTTGTCGTATTGTATCTGGGGACATTCATTGCCCTTGTCACCAGCTTCTTCAATCCCACATTTAACTGCATTCCAAAAATCTTTTTCATATTGTTTCCACCATTTTTTCCTATCACCACTTTTAGATTTAATAATTTCACCAACTTTTGTTTCCAAGGCTCCAATACTATTAGGTTTCCACAAACTTTTTCCTGTCACTATGTTTTTGAAATCATTAAAACTTCTTTGTATGTACCTACATCCTTTTTCTTTATCCTTGTCTTTTTTTGCATATTTATCCCACAATAATTTCGTTTCTCTTTTTATTGCTCGTTGTATTTCGGATTTTATTCTATATTCGGTCGACATATCTGCTACTATTT
This sequence comes from Plasmodium sp. gorilla clade G2, assembly GCF_900097015.1. Taxonomy (NCBI): domain Eukaryota; phylum Apicomplexa; class Aconoidasida; order Haemosporida; family Plasmodiidae; genus Plasmodium; species Plasmodium adleri (nom. inval.). Next base: position 50,664 of record NC_041704.1, read on the forward strand.
TTCCACCCGTATACATATTTGCTATACATAATTTCTGTCCTCTAGGGGGAACACAAGTATTTTTTTCTAACGTCCCGAGTGTTTCTCTACATTTCCAATTTGTTTCCGTATAATCCTTTGATCCACATTCACGATCGTCAATATTATCAATACCTTTACATGTTTCTTTGTCAAACGTCTCTTCTTGTGTATTTTTGTTTGTATCACATACATAACAAATTTTTGATTGCTTATCACTACTATCATCTATCAATGCATCCACATAATTCGCTTTTTCTTTTTTGAGTTCGTTACATTTTTTTTTTTCTTCCTCATGGTAATTACCATTTTGTGTAGTCCTTATATTTTTTGATTTGGAAATTTCATTAAACATACAATGCGCTTCCAAAAAAACATTCAATTCAACATTTTTCATTACCTTTCCTTCTTTATTTACGTATGCATTGAAGTATTCTTTTTGTTTTGACCATTGGTCTTCGATTTTCTTTTTTATTTGTTCGTAACAATCACATCGACGCTTACATTCGGCACATTCTTTTCCAGCTGGTTTATAACTATATTGTGATTTGCCTTTGCATGACGGTTCTATCATTTCAGTACTCCTTTGTAACGTCCGTTGCATATCGTTCAACCAGTCATTGAATAAAAGGATAAAATCGTCAGGTGAATTATTTGTGCCAACACTACTACCACTTTTTCGGATACACATATTTGGTTCACCACCACTTGTGGCCTTTTCGCAATCCCACTGGTTTATCCCACTAGCCATTATTTGTTCACATGTATTCGATGTCGGTGGAGGTGACGGTTCTGTTGGTTCAGCAGGTGGCGGTTTAGGCGGTGGTGCAGGCTCCTTGTCACAATTACATTCTGTCTTATAATCTTTTGGAGTTTCACTAAACACATGGGCGTCATCACTTTTATCCTTGTCCAGGTATTTAACCTGATTTGCTTTTTGACAATACGTATAACCTCGCATTGCTTCTATAAAATCTTCAGGATTTTCATAATCCTTTATTCCGTCTTTCCTAAGTTTTTCGAAAAACTCATTAATTTTTTTCACACTTTCATCATCATTAGCACCAATATTAGGGTTATTGTATAAAGTTTGATATTTTCGTTTTTGTTTTTCCCAATCAGATTTCCATTCTTTTACATGATCAGTATATATGCTGCACATATTCGAGCACTTCTTACAATCTCCACTTCCTTTCGAACATTCTCTACTATTACTCTTACATTTGTCACATTTCTCTTTAACATCGTCGTAATCACGTTTTATTTTCTTGCAATAACTTTCTCCCCATTCAGTTAACCATCGAAAAGTTTGAGGTATATAATCGTCCAATGGTGTATCATTATCATAGCCGCAATATTGTAATGGTTTTTCAGTATCTCCATCTTTACAATTTGGTCTATCTTGTACTGCCTTTAATTGTTCTAAGTGACATTTCATTGCTTTCCATACTTGGTCGCGATTCGCTTCCCACCAGTCTTCTCTCAATTGTTTATGTTCGGGGGTGTCGTCTTTATATTTTTCTGGATATTCTTTATGAACTTTTTCTTTAATTTTAGCAAATATTTTTACCAAATTTCCTTGTAATCGTTTTGCATCCGTGTCTTTATCCCAAATGTCTCTTCCTCTTATAATGTCGCCTATATCAGCAAAACTGTTACGTACAGCACGACAAGCAGCAGGATGATCCTTTGGGTCACTATAATTTAATTTTATCAATTCTGCTTCTTTATTCGCAGAAAGTAACACGTCGCCCAAAAAGGAATCATTAACCTTAGATCCACTAAGTGGACCCTTTTCCACTTCTAAATTCTCTAAATT
>NC_041704.1:57500-120000 GCF_900097015.1 Plasmodium sp. gorilla clade G2
CACTTCTATAATTTTAAATTCATTTGCTTCTTTAAATATTAATATTCTAAGATTTGTAGAAACATTTTTATTCTATATTTAAATTAAAAATAAAATATTATAGAATTAAAATACATACTTTTAAGCATTAATTATGATTTTAATATCCATTTATGTATATTTCACAGAATTATTTCTTTTTTCTATATATTACATCATATAAAATTAACTATATATTTTTTTTTTTTAAAAAATAATAAAAATATATACAATCGTTTCATAATAAACTAAAAATAAAATTCAGTATTCTGTATAAAAAGGTATTATATACAAAACGATATGGTAAAATATTTTCAAATACAAAACATAATATATATTATGATTTTTGTTGACTTCGCAATAAAATAATGTTAGTACAATATTTTAATGTTAATCGTATAAATAATTATAAAAAAATATTAAGATATTTTATTTTTTATTATTATATACTTTTTATATAAATTATATATTTTAAAATATATGAATAAAATTTTCAAACATATTTATTTATGTTTGCAAATGATAAAAATTACACCAAATATATGCAATTCATATTATATATATAATAGTGTTCTATCCATATAAAAAGTTCAAAATGTGTAAATAGAATTAAAAAACAAATTAAAAAAAAATTTTTAATAGTTTTAAATAACTAATATTTTGCATAGAAAAATATAATCGAACAAATTAAACCTATCACATTATTTACTTTATCAAATTACAACATAAAACAATAATATTTATATATTTATTATAATTTGAAATATTTAGAAGAATATATTCCCATTTTTCATCATACATATTTCATAAAATAATAAAATGTTTATTATATATATTTTCATAAATTTACTCATTTCACAAGATATTTTATATACTATATTATTAAAAATAAATTAATAATAAATATATTGTAACTTTTTTTGAATTTTGATATACTAGTACATAAATATAAATATTTATATATATTAGATTGGACACAATTATAATTCTAATATATTTAAAAAATTATATGCATTTACATTTATATGATTAATTAAATAACACTGTCTTAAAAATATATTGTATATATTTAATAAATTTTATTAGAGCAAATATATTAAAATGCAATAACATATAAATACTATACGTTTGTTTATTCGTGAAAAACATATACTTTTACATATATATAATAAAAGATAATTTTAATAGAATTTAAAACATATAAAAAACGTTTCCTAATAATATTTTATATATAATATTATTAAAAATAATATATAATTCTTTTTACTTCCTTAAAATTTTTAACCATTCCAAGGTTCCTCAACTTTTCGAAGCAGTTCCTTTTTATGTTTTTTATGTAATTCTTTTTTTAAGGTTCTAAAATGTTCTAAGAACGAATAAATAAATTTTAATATATCATCAAGTGTAGGTTTACCTTTAATTAAACTAAAAAATTTATCAGTATATTTTTTCAGTTCTTTTTCGAATGTTCCATTAAATCTTGCAATATTTTCTTCCAATATACTGGCATATACAGGTTTGAATTTAACACAACAGTACGAATAACTATAATCACTATCTAGATATTCTTGTATTGATGTCTCTAAATCATACAATACATTATCAAAATCCTCTTTTACGACGCCCATTGCGTGATTCCATATATTATTAAGATCGTCTTTGGGGGGACATTCTTTTAATGAATTTAAAATATCATATAATTCTTTTTCCTTTAATTTCTTTGATACATCATTATTATCCTTATTTTCTGATGTAATTCCTTTATTATTTTTTGAATTTATGGAACTTTCATGCATTTCTTCCAAAAGTTTCTTTACATTTTTTCTTTGAACATTCTTATTTTTATTTTCAGATTGAGATAAATTTCGTGATATTATTACATTATATTTTGTTCGTTGAATTACATTTTCATGGAATACATCCTGTAATAAATATATATATAATAATAATATAAAATGAAATAAAATAATATATATATATATATATATATATAAGAAATTACACTTAATATTTTAAAAAAATATAACAATATATAATTTTATTTATGACAAACTAGTATAAATGTTTAGTAATATATTATTAACTCACCAATAAAGATATATAAAATAACGAAATTACACATAAACTTAATGATATAAAAAGAATAGATCTACGAGGTATTCTACATTCCATTCTTTCCCTATTTAAATCAGTAGAATATGGATTATATTGATCTTCTTTCAAATTACATGTATAAATAATTGCCATATTTTTCACTAATAAATAATTAAAAAAACATATTTTTATTTTAATTTGCTTTATATAATATATTATATATATAATTAATTTTTTTTTTTCATTACAATATATTTTTATAATAAATAAAGTATAAATATAAAAATTTTCTATAAAATTTATATTATTATTATGTGTGTAGTAAATATTTTTTTATATATACATATGTATTATGCTTAAATATTTATATAATATTTTTCCTTAAAAAAAAAAAAAAAAAAAAAACAAATTATAATAATAATAATAATTAAAATAAGAATAATAATTTGAAATAAATATAAAATATATAATTTGATTTATTTTTAATAAAACATAAATATTTATGAATATATTGAATATAAGAATTTATATTTTTAAAATATAAGATTAGATCATATAAATCTATATGTATAACTAATATTTATTTAATATGATAATAATAATTTTTTGACCATAATATATTATATTTACTAGAATTTATATGAATATGTGCATAATATTACTATTATGTAGAAATTACACAAAAACATATTTAAATTTTTTTAAAACATATAAATGAGCATTATTAAATAAAATATAAAATTAAATGTTAAAACCACAAATGGCTGTTTTTATTCTTCCTAATACAAATCAAAATTTTTATAAAAAGAAATATATATTTTTTTTAATAATATATTTATATAAATTAAATTATTAATACACACTTCATAGTAAATAACACTAATATAAATTATATTCAAATTATTATAAAATCAAAAAAAAAAAAAAAAAAAAAAAAAAAAAAAAAAATTAATAAATAGTTATATTCAGAAAATACATAATTGGGGCTTTTATAATAGTATATCATAAGTTATTTTGTCATTAAATAAAAAAATGAAATGTTAAAATATACAAAATAATATTATTTCAAAAGTGTAAAATACATCTTTAATAACATATAACAAGAAATAATTACATTATATATACATATATTTATATATTCTTAGAACCTCATTTGAGCTTTTATAATAGTGTATCTTAAATTATTTTCTCATTAAATAAAAACATGCAATCTTACAATTTACCAAAGTATTTTATTATTAATGTGTAATATATATATTTAATGACAAATAACAAGAAATAATTTAATTAAATACATATATAAATATATATAATATGTATTATTATTTTATTTCATAAATTATTAATATTAATCTATTTATTATAAATCATAATACTTATCTATTTATTTTATGTGATAATATTTATCTTGAATTCATTCAATCAAGAGAATATTATAAACCTAGTTTTTTAATTAGTTTTAATCCTTTAATTAAATTATAACAAATATATTTATATATATTAAATAAGAACTTGCATATTATTGTACACGTTCATATATCGAATTATATGCTTTTTAATAATAAAAAAAAACAAAAAAAAAAATAATAAATAATAATAATAAAAGGAAACTAAAATATAAAATATGTTTTTATTTTTTTTTTTATTTTAAATATAAATAATTTAAGATATTCTTTACAGAATATAGTAGAAACAAAATAATATATAAAAAATATAATTCCTTCCTATGAACAAAAATATATTAATTAATAATACAAATAAATAAAATATATTAAACTTTAAATATTTCATATATTATATATAAATATGTTTATAACATAATTTATTTTAAATAGTATAATACATAAAAAAAAATAAATAAAATGATAATTAAAAATTTATATTAAAAAAAATAATTTTTTATTTACTGTTTTAATCAATTACATTTTAATAAAATAATTAAAATATTCTAGTTTATATATTTATTCATAAATAACATTTTTTTTATTTTTACAAAATCATCTTAATAATTGTACATGTCTATTTGGATTATGTCTATTAATTTGGTTAGGACCTTTTCCATTATGTTTTGAATAATCATTTTGTACTGAATATTTACTTACTGTGTTTTGTACAGGAGTTTTATTTTGCCTATTTTGTTGAGCTGCTTTATTTTGTATATTTTGTTGAGGTTTGTTTTGTGAATTTTGTTGAGCTGCTTTATTTTGTATATTTTGTTGAGCTGCTTTATTTTGTATATTTTGTTGAGGTTTGTTTTGTGAATTTTGTTGAGCTGCTTTATTTTGTATATTTTGTTGAGCTGCTTTATTTTGTATATTTTGTTGAGCTGCTTTATTTTGTATATTTTGTTGAGCTGCTTTATTTTGTATATTTTGTTGAGCTGCTTTATTTTGTATATTTTGTTGAGCTGCTTTATTTTGTATATTTTGTTGAGCTGCTTTATTTTGTATATTTTGTTGGGCTGCTTTATTTTGTATATTTTGTTGAGCTGCTTTATTTTGTATATTTTGTTGAGCTGCTTTATTTTGTATATTTTGTTGGGCTGCTTTATTTTGTATATTTTGTTGAGGTACTTTATTTTGTGTATTTTGTTGATGTTGTTTATTTTGTATGTTTTTCTGTGGTGCTTTACTTGTAGTATTTTGTGGGTGTTTTTTTCCTACTACATTTCCTATATCGAATTTCTCTTTTACCATTTGTTGAATTCCTTTAAACATTGTACTATTTCTTTTATTCCATGTTTTTTCTTCTTTATCTTCAGATTTATTTGTATTAGTAAACGACTTCGCGATATGTTTTATACCTTTAATTTTAAAATATTTGTCTTTAAATGCTTCTGTCCTTTTACCCCTTAAAAATAATAAACCTGGAAATTTCAATGAAAAAAATATACATACTCCACCTATTGCACAGAGAGGTACGGTTGCAGTAGATGCCCCAGATGCCGCAGCGGCAGTAGCTAAAGCTACTATTCCCATAGTCACGGCAAGGACGGCAATTATTCCAAGTGTTCCCAGCATAGTTTTACTTAATATAGAATTTATACGGTGTGTTTCCATAAACTCCTTAAACATGCGTGTCATAATAGAACTATATTCTTTTTGTTTACTATATTTTTCAATAACTGTATATATATCACTTTGATGAAACTTATCCATTTCATCAAAATATAAATTCATAAGTTCTATCATTCTATATTTTCTTGTTAAATCTTCATCTGCATCTTCATATTCTGCTTTCAAAATATCTTTTATTGTACTTTCAATAAATTTTGACTTTATATGAGGAATTTGTATTTTGAATTTATCTTCAACTCTATTAATTTTAATTTTATCTAATTGGTTTAAACCTCCCTTTTGTTCTTCATCTCGTTTTAAAGGATCTTTAGGTTTCACTTCTTCTTTCTTTAAAGTATCTGTTGGTTTTATTTCTTGTTTCTTTAAAGTATCTGTTGGTTTTACTTCTTCTTTCTTTAAAGTATCTGTTGGTTTTACTTCTTCTTTTTTTAAAGGATCTTTAGGTTTGGATTCTTCTTTCTTGAATGTATCTGTTGTTTTCCTTGCTTCTTTTTTTAAAGGATCTTGTACTATTATTTTATCTCTCCCCAAATTATCTTGTATTATTATTTCTTCCCTTTTTAATGTATTTGGAGATTTTCTTTCTTCTCTTTTAAAAGAATCTTCTATTATTATTTTATCTCTCCCCAAATTATCTTGTATTATTATTTCTTCCATTTTTAATGTATTTGCAGATTTTCTTTCTTCTTTTTTAAAAGAATCTTCTATTATTATTTTATCTCTCCCCAAATTATCTTGTATTATTATTTCTTCCCTTTTTAATGTATTTGCAGATTTTCTTTCTTCTTTTTTAAAAGAATCTTCTATTATTATTTTATCTCGTCTTAAATTATCTTGTGCTTTTATAGAATCTTCTTTAAATGTATCTTGTACTATTGTTTCGTGCCTTTTTAAAATACCCTGTGTTTTTATAGAATCTTCTTTAAACGTATCTTGTATTATTATTTCATCTCTTATTAAATTATCTTGTGCTTTTATAACATCTGCTTTAAATGTATCTTGTATTATTATTTCATCTCTTATTAAATTATCTTGAGCTTTAGTTACATCTCTTTTTAAAGGATGATATGGTTTACCTTCGTCTTTTCGTAAATTATCTTCTGGTTTAATCATATCCTTTTTAAATGGATCATACGGTTTACTTTCGTCTTTTCTTAAATTATCTTCTGGTTTAATCATATCCTTTTTAAATGGATCATACGGTTTACTTTCGTCTCTTCTTAAATTATCTTCTGGTTTAGCCATATCCTTTTTAAAAGGATCATAAGATTTTATTTCATTTTTTTTAAATGGGTCTATTTCCTTTTGTGAATCAGTTGTGAATGGATATTTTTGCGTTGCTTTAATTTCTAATGGTTTCTTTTCTATGGATTCCATTTTTAGTTGTGTACTTTCTTTTTTTTCTTCTATTTGTTCTTCTATATCTTTATCTAATTCATCTTCTGAATATTCTACCTCTTCATCATCATCATCTACCTCAACTTCAACTACTTCATATTCTACTTCTTCATTATCATCTACCTCTATTTCAACTACTTCATATTCAACTTCTTCATCTTCGTCTACTTCAATTTCTACATATTCCACTTCTTCATCTTCATCCTCATCAACTTCAATTTCTTCATATTCTACAACTTCCCCTTGTTCTTCCTTTTGTTTTTCTTGAATTTTTATTTCCTTCTTTTCTGTTATGTTAGTTTTTAAAATCCCCCTTTCCATTAATTTTTTTGTTATAGGATCATCATCTAGTTTATTATTTAACAAAGTTTGTTGTCTTCCTATAGAACTACCACCTGATAAATCTGTTATTAATGTTTTCCTTAGTACATCCACTTGTGTTGGTGATAATTCACCAGTTTGTATCAAAATTCTCTGAAGTCTATTTGTTATAATATTAGGATTCCAGACATCTCGCTTATTATATTTTATTCCATACTATATAAAAAAAAATATATGTATATATACATATATATGTGCATGTATTCATTTATATTAAATATATATATATATATATATATATATATAATTATTTTCATACAATGAATATTCTTTTTATTAATATATTTTTTTTTTATATTACCTTATTACAAATAAATAATATTACAATTAATATCGTGCATAAATAATAACGAATTTGAAAGATATAGTTTACTTTTTTTTTATTTTTCCACATGATTTATTTATATACATGATTTATGTTATCATAACTTTAATCTTATAATTGTATATTCTATATATGTCATTAAATAAATTTCTTCAATACTATAATATATAAAATTATTTATTATAACTATATATTTTGAAATGTTTTATTTAAAAACATGTTCACGTAATAAATTTATATAAATATAAAAAAATAAATAAATAAATAAATAAACAATGAAAATAATAATTTTTAAAAAAAATAATTTAATTAAAAATATTTACATATATATTTCTTTATATTTGAAAGCATTATTTCAAATATATACTAATAATATATACATAAATATATTATATATTTATTACATTCTATAATTAATGTATTAGGTTTAATTGTAAAAGTTATTTTAAATGAAATATTATTAATTAAGCATATCGAAATATATATAATATAATATAAAATAATAATATAATAATACAAAATAATATATTATATAATAAAAATATAATATACATTAATTATTTATTTCATTGTTCTTAAAATATATATTTCTTTTATTAAAAATAAAATGTATTTTATAAACAATATATATATAATACAGATCGAACAGAACAAACAAAAAACAATTTTGTGGTTGTATATCTTATTTTAATTATAGACAAAAAACAAAAACAAAAATTTATATTATATTATTAGATATAATAAGTAATATAACAATAAAATATAGATGAGTTATTATATTATTTTTCTTACGTAATTAATAAAAATTATGAATCTATTTCTTATATTAAAAAATAATAATATTAATTAATTATAGCTCAATTATTATTAATTTAAAATTCTTTTTTTTTTTTTTTTTTTAATCATTACATAATGACCTGGCAGAATTATAAAATAATTATATATGTATTAAATAAATATCAATAAAACATATGTATAATATTAAAATATTTTAATTAATTCTAATTATATATATATATAGCTTTTAAAAAACAAATAATTATAAAAAATAAATTTGCATATAAATATATTTAGCTATATTATACAATATTATTACATTTAATAATAAACATATGAAATTATATTCAAAATAATACTTAAAATTGAATTCGATATAAACATGCATAAAATAATAATAATAAAATATATTTATATAAATATTATATTATATATAAATTTCAAAATATTATTAAAAAAATAAAATATTTATTATAGAAATACATATTTATTAATATATTAATTAAAAATTGTAAATAAACTGATGCGTTTTTATTTTGAACAATTATTAGTTAATTATTTTATTCAAAAAGAAATATAATATATAAAACAACATACGATAAATAAAAATGATACTTCTACAAAATATTTACCTTCATTTTAATGCAACCTTATAAAAATATATAATTGAAATAATTTGTTTTTATTATAATATATTAATATAATAATAATAATAATAATAATTTTATTAAATAGTCAAATGTTATAATTTTATATATATAATATTTTTAATTAAAAATAGAATATTTTATAAAACAATTTATATATTTAATATTATTTAAAAAAAAAAAAAAAAATTAATTAATAAATAAACAATAATATAACAATGATAATAAAGATAAAATGAATTAATTTAACATAAAATATTAAAATTTTATTTATTAATAGAAGAATATTACAAATTATATATATATAAAATAGTTATAATCTATATCTATATATAATTAAATGAAAAAAAATTATCAAATACATCCACAACATTATCAATTATATAAAAGAAATTTATACACATATATGTTATTATAATTATAAAACGTTATCACATGATATAAAATTTATATAAAGAAAATTTTTTTACACAATATATTGAAAACAAAAATATAAATAAAAATGAAAATAAAAATAAAAATAAAAATTCAAATAATATAATTAATTATATTTTTTTTTATAAAACTAAACATTTTATAATATTTAAAATTTATATATAAAAAATATATAATCAAATGAAAAAGCAAACAACAAAAAAAAAATAAAATAAAATAAAATAAAATAAAAATATAAAGACATGAAAATAAAATAATATTTAACATTATATGAATAAAATATTTAATAAACTAACATATATTAATATTTTCAACTTATTAACTTAAATATATATATATATATATTTTTTCTTTTTAATCCTTCTTATACTTATACGTTTACTTGTAGTTCTTGGGGTGCCTTCTGTATTATATTTCTAATTTCATTTACACTTTTATCTCTTTCATCACTATATGGTAATGGCCTTTTTATTTCTTTTCTCATAGGCTTCTCCTCACTTTTTCTTAATGCTTTTTTTTGAACTGACTTAGGAACAGGTTTTTCTTCACTTTTTCTTACAGGTGTTTCAATGTCTTTCGACAAAGCATCTTTTTCGTTTTGGCTTCCATTTTTAATTTCATCTTTATTTTCTTTCTTAATTTCATCTTTATTTTCTTTCTTAATTTCATCTTTACTTCCTTTCCTAATTTCATCTTTACTTCCTTTCCTAATTTCATCTTTACTTCCTTTCTTAATTTCATCTTTACTTCCTTTCCTAATTTCATTTTTACTTTCTTTCTTAATTTCAACTTTACTTCCTTTCTTAATTTCATCTTTACTTCCATTTTTAATATCATCTTTACTTCCATTTTTAATATCATCTTTACTTCCACTTTTACCATTATTCATACTACCCGTGCTACTTCCTTTTAATTTTTCTTCATATTTCTTTTTAACGTCATCTATAAAAAATGAAAAATCTTTAAATACATTAAATCTTCTTATTTTCAATGTTGGAGTTAGGTAATTTGTGGTGTCCCATGGTTTGGAAGTCAAGTATATGTCATTTATAACATTGTATCTATTTAAATTAGTTTTTTTAAAAATTTCCATCATTTTCCCCTTTACATAATCAACATAAATAGTCTCATTTAATATTTCATCAATTATTTTTTCTGAAAAATTTCTCTCATCTAAACCAGTTATTTTTAACATATTATCATTCTTTAAACTTATAAATAATTTATATTTGTCAACAGAAAGAATGCCTAAAGGACCATCCATAGAATCATCACCATATGCGACACAAAAATTTACAAATGGAATCTGTGAATACAAATTATTTATCATTTCAGTTTCTATGTATTCACCTTGAGATAATTTAACCAAACCCTTTGATCTATCTAAAAATGTTAAAGAACCATTATCATTAATTTGTACAATATCTCCTGTTTTAAAATAACCATCTTTTGTGAAAGCATTTTCTGTACATTCCTTTTCTAAAAAGTACCCACTAAACATAGAATCACTTTTAATTAATAATTCTCCTTTTGGTACAGTATCTGTAGCAGTATAAATTTCCCAAGTTCTTACTTTGTATCTTGTACTAGGAGAAACAGCTACTCCCATACTTTCTGTGTTACTATCTTCTGCATCTTGTAAAAATATGGGACCAGTAGATTCTGTTAAACCATATCCTTGATAATAATTAACATTTAATAAAACACTTAACCCCTCAGCAACTTCGGGAGATAGTTTCCCACCACCATTCAAAATAACATCCATATTAGGGTTTATCTTCTCCTTAATTTTACTTGATATATTAGTAATACCTTCAACAACTTTACTAAAATTTCCATTATTTTTACCTTTACGCAAATTTATAGCCTGTTTTGCTATCCATCTCTTACAACGTGATAAATTATTTATTTCCGTCATAATAGTTGCATACATTCTATTGAAAACCTTTGGTACTCCTAATATAATTTCACCTCTTGAATTACATATGTCTGTATTCAAAAATTTTATATCTCTACTCCATATATTTAATTTTACACCCAAAAATAATGCGATAAAAACAAGAATTCTTTCATATACATGAGATACAGGTAAATATGACAAATGTGTTGTTGGAGGATATTTTTTTAATATATTACAATCACATAAAGGTATTACACCATTATACAAATTCTTATTACTTAACATAACACCTTTGGGTGTACCAGATGTTCCAGATGTATACACAATGGAAGCAATAAAATTAGGATCTTCATTTTGAATTGTAACATTCGTCACTTCTTTCTGTGTCATATTATCAAATAAGATAATACTTAACCCAACTGTTTTAGCTTTTTCTTTTAATGTATTAATCGTTTCTATTTTTTCATTATCATATTCTAAGGAAGCCAAAATGGTATTTTCTCCCTTACCAGACTCATTATAATTGGATTTATTACTACTTTTTCTTGAACCATTATTACTTTTTTCTTCATTTTGTGAGTTTATTTTTTCACTACGTTTAGATAGGTTATCTAGAATTATGAGCTTTTTCAAATATGGCAATTCATTTTTACGATTTAATATACCTTCAACCAAATCCAAATCTAAACATAACCATTCTAATTTTGTATTATTTAATATATCTATAATTATATCTATACTGAATTTAGAGTGCATTACTAATGTTGTTACGCCACTCATCATACAAGCAAAATCAGTAATTAACCAGTTAGTTGAATTATTACCATATAAACCTAATAATCGAAATTTCCCATTATTTTTTTCTTCATCATATATTTTTTCTGGAATACCTGTACCTTCATAAGTATTCAAAGAATCACTAAAAGAAAATACTTTTTTAAAAAATGTTCCATATGTTATATAATTTTCAGGTTCTCCACGAGAATTTTCAACTATTGCTAATTTATTATTATCTAATTTATATTTATCTAAAAAAAATTTCATAAGATGTTTATATTTATATATTGAACTTTTCTTTTTATAATCTTTCATACAGTAAACGCTCGATTCATTTTTATTTTCTGCACTTTTACATATTTCGGCGAAATCCTTTATTCTATTACTAAGTTGTGTCCGACATGGCAAAACATAAACTACATATATAACAAACAAAAGAAAACATAATGTAATATTCATCTTGTTCTATAAGAACATTGACAATGTGACAAAAATATAAAAATATATATAATATATATATATATATATAGTAATGTATCCCTCTATAAAGGGAAATATAAACAAATAAGCCTTGAAAATTAACAAAAAAACAAAATCTGAATTATAAAAGATAGAAACTCAACATACATATATTTTTATTATATACTGCTCAAATTTTCATGGTACATATTTACTATCATATATATATATATATATTATTATAAAAAAGTTATGAAAAAATATATATACATATATATATTACAAATATACTAAATATCATTATTACATTTTATTTTTTATAACAAAAAAAAAAAAAAAAAAACAAACAAAAACAAAAGACAAAAAATAAAAAATAAAAAATAAAAAATAAAAAATAAAAAATAAAAAAACAAATATTAATATATACAACAAATTTAAAAAATTAATCAAATTTTACTAAAATAAAAACCTACTTAATATATATTCTTATTATTATTTATTATATTATAATAAATAAAATAACTTTTCCATGTAAATTCTTAAATATTGTTAATTATAACAATATATATAATATAAATTTATTTATAAATATATTATTTCATTTTTTATTTTTTACAAAATTTTATCATGTTCCTTTTCTTTTATTTCTATATTATTAATAAACATATAAATTTAATTAGATAATAATAATATATTAAAAAATAAATAATAATATATAAAATAATTAATAAATATATTATAAAAATAACAGAATATAAAAAAAAATATATTAAATTTTTTTCATTATAATAAATATATATTTAATATAAATAAAATTATATATAAATATTTTAATATTTATACAGTATTTTTTTTTTTTTTTTTATAATTAATATTGTATTTCCTATATCGCATGTTCTGCTTATTTTATTTCAGATTATTTCTCTTTTTTATTTTATTTTTAAAATATTTCATATTTATTCTACAATTTTATATATATAAGAGAGCATATACTATGAAATGTAATAAATAATACTTTAAAAAAAAATAAATGAAAATATGATACTTCCTAAAAATATTTTCAAAGATAATAATTAAATCTATTTAATATTAATATTATTTTATTTTTTCATTCTTGTACCAAGAACATTTCATAATATATAATATTATATTATATATGTATTCAAATTTATTTTTATTTCTATGAAGGTATTTTTTTATTTATTAAATTTATTTACATGTTTTATTTATAAAAATATTTTTTATTTTACATGTATTTTATTATATTTTATTTTCATGTTATCCTCTTTTTTTTTTTTTTTTTTTTTTTTTTATTCTTTAATATATATTTTTAAAATATATTTATAAAATTTTTTTTTTATAATATAAACATATATTTATATATATATAATAATATTTATATTTTTCACTCCTTTTTTTTTTTTTTTTTTTTTTTTTCAATATATTGTGAATAAAATAATATTTAAATTTTTCTGGACGCATAAATTTAATTAATTATAATAAATTTATTAAATATTATTTTATGGATATGTTTTGTATGTTTTTATTTTAGAAATATATATATTATATATAGATCTATGTTTATTAATTCTATATATATTTATTTAATTTTTAGTGTTATATTAATTTTTTCATTTAGACGTTTTGCCTTTTTATAATATTTTAAAAATATTTTTTTTCATTTTACAACATTATTTTTTCATTTTGATTCTTTTTTTTAAATAAATTTTATATATGAACAAGAAAAATATTTGTACACGGTTATACAGAAAAAAAAAAAAAAAAAGTATTGTTCAAGCTGTTGATATATTTAATAATTAATTATACCCTTAAATAAAATATAAATAAATTAATTTATATTAGTTTTTTCCTTTAACAAAAAAAAAAAAAAAAAAAAAAAAAAAAATCATAAAATTAATTATATATATATAATAATAATAATAATACAGTTATAAAAGTCCAAATTTTTTATTTCCAATTTTATGTTCATATATTTTTCTTCTTACATTTCAGATATTTTTAATAAAAATGTATATATATATATATATATATATATATATATATATATATCACTTTATTTATTTTATTTCCTACGACTTTTTTTTTTTTTTTATCAAAGCATAAATTATAATATTTCTTTTAAAAAACAAAAAAAGCAAATATTTAAATTTTAATAAATAAATATAGTTATATTTATTTTCAAAGATTAAAATTATTATATATTTTTTTTTTTTTTTTTTTTTTTTATGTATACATTTATTTTACATTATTTGATTTGATTATTTTTTTTTTATTAATGCCTATCATTATATTATTCTAATTCCTTCTTAAAATATTTTACGATTCACAAAAAGAAATACAAATTAATTTATATTAATTTTTAAAGTTATCTCCTATAAATTTATTTCTTCTTTCTTTACAGTATGCTCTCAATCTCAAACTATTTTTATGATTATCATATAAACCTTCTTTAATTTTTTTAAGAAATTATATAAAACTTTGGAAAAACCTAATTATATGTTCAGCTTAAAAAAAATTTCTTAATCAAACTTTGAAAATTATTACTATATTTCTTTTCCAAGGTTTCATAAAGGTATTATTTTCCTTCCGATGAAAAGGGATAAATTCATGGTCATCATACCTTTATATATATATATATATATATATATATATATATACATTTATGTAATAGAAATTATATCACCTCTATTATTTTTCCCATTCACCTAATATCACAAATATCATTTAATTATTATATACTCATAAAAATAACAACCTCAAAGAACTACAACATCATATTATAATTTTTCCTTTTCATATTTATCATGTAAATGATATATTCTACACATTTTTCTATTGTTTAATATTACTATTTTTTTCTCGCTTAATTATAAAACAACCATATTCATTTTATAATAATAACTATAACAATAGTATAATAAACGTATTATTCAAATATTATATATCAAGGGGAATTCCTCAATATACTATTTTTATAATATACATTATATAATATTTCCTTTGAAATTAAAGAATAAAACATTAAAAAAAAAAATAAATAAATAAATAAATTATAAAATTCATAAAATATATTTAACAAATCTCTACAAAGTACAACTTCAGAATATTTTACCGGATAACAGGAATTAAAAATATATTATACATTTATTAATATATGTACTTTTTGGTGAAAATATAAAATGCTCAATTAAATTATTTAATAATATATATTATATGTAACTGATGTGCCTATTTATGTATGCTTCCCTTTAAAAACATAATTATACGTTTATAAGTATTACAGAATGTAATTTTTGGTTTTTATTAAATATACATTATTTAATTTTTCTTTTTCTAAATATTTTGAAAGAAAACATAAATAATAGATTTTTCAGCAGAATAATATTATAAAATTAGTAATTTTTTTTTTTTTTTTTTTCGTTTTTAATATTTTCATTACACAACCATTTAACTTATTGTAATTTAAAAAATATTCATGTAACATTGATGTGCATTTAATTATATTAATACTATATCTACAAATCTTTAATTATGTCGTCATAAAATTTTTATTTTTTCATAGAACTATGTTAAAATTTTTATAAATTTAAAAAACTTGTGAAAAAAAAAAAATAAAATAAAAGATAAAAATATATAAATTAATTAACTTTAATCATAATACAAATATATAATAAATTTTATTTTAATAAAATATATTTATTTTTTAATAAAAATTTATTAAACATATATAAAAAATATATATATAATAAGATACACAAAAAAAAATAAAATAAAATAAAATAATAAGCATATAAAAGAATAAATAAAATACATAAACATAGAATATATATTAATATATATTCATTGATTAATTTTCATGAAACCATGGGTGTTCCATTAAATCATTTATATTCAATTTTTCACTGTATTCCTCTTTCATCAATACCTAAAGATAAAAAGAATAAATAAATAAATAAATAAATAAATAAATAAATAAATAAATAAATAAATAAATAAATAAATAAATAAATAAATAAATAAATAAATACATATATATATATATATATATATATATATATTTTCATAACAATATGATAAAAATATTCATAAAATCTTCATGAACATTTCATTCAAGTTAATTTTTTTTTTTTATTATATTATAATTTACCTTAATTATATTTTTTAAATCTCTTGGCCATAAGTATGTTGACGAATAGCAATCCAAATTCATATTATTATCAACAAATTTTGAAAACTTTACACATTCAGATGGAAAAGTTGTATTCCACATGTGTCCACAGTTCCAAATCCATATGAATAAAACTCCGAGCATAAAATAATCAGCTTGTGAAACATTAAAATAATATTTTTTTCTAAACCTTTGGATAGTAATCGATTTCACATGTTCAAAGGGATCTATAACTTTTTTTTTTCTCAACATTTTTATAATTCTCCAACAACTTATTGGTGTATATTCGCGTTTTCCTATAGTTGGTACACATGATTCAAAAAAGTATATTTTTTCTTTTTTTTTTTTATCTAAATGTCTTAATTTATTTGAATAAATAGGTGTACATTTACCAAAATCACATATACGTATATCATAATCATCTCTTATTAATACATTTTCAGCAGTTAAATCTAAATGACTCAAACCTGCATTATGTAATCTTACTAATATATTTAAACATTTATAAACTATATCTTTTTTGAATTTATCAGTATGTCTTACAGAAGATATTTCATTTTTTAATCTTTTATTAAAATCAAATAAATCCTCACCAAAAAATTCAGAAACCATAACAACATATCCATCCATATCGTTATTTAATCTTTCAATTAATAAATCATTAAATTCATATATATCTTTAAATTTATAATCTTTCAATATATGTTCATTTATATTTTTTCCATCATATAATATTTTTAATAATTTAGGTGCAATTCCCGGATGATATTCACTTAAAAAAGATAATGCAATTGCTTCCATAACATAATTCTCTGCTTTTTCTAAATATTCTCCATTATACTTTTCCATTAAATTAAATTGTTTTATCCACCGTTCAATAGGTATTCTTTTTATAAATAATTTTACTTCCTTTGTATTATCTCCATCACATGAAGGGATAACTGCTTTAAACATTTCTTGAACCCTACCTTTCGATTTACCATCACCAATTATAGGAATGGATTTTAATTCAAAATCTGAATATTTTACCCCATTTATGTTAAAATGTTCTGAAAAACCTAAAAAGTTTCCTAATGTTTTTTTACCTAAATGCCAATTATATATATAATTCTCTTTCGATTCTTCTTCTTCTAAATTAGATATACATACTATATTATTATTTTCTCCATATTTATATATACATTCATAAGTATCAACACTTTTTGTATTCTCTACATTTGATGTATTAAATAAATCACTTGTACCTTTTTCATTCTCCTCTTCTTGATTATTATACTCTTCTTCATTATTATATTCTTCTTCATTCGACATATTCTCATTTTTACAAAATATTTTCTCATTATTGGTTATATTATCATTAGATATTTTAATTTCATCATCTTCAACATTACAGTTATTCATATTTCCCAATTCCTCCTTACTATTCAACTTAGTATCGTTGTCACTATCATGGTTCAAGTTATAATTATCAATTTCAGCTAAACATTTTGAAGGTCTATCAAATAAAACTAATGATTGAAATGTCTTAAATTCTATAAACCCAATATTCTGTAAAATTAAATATATATAAAGATATATATATATATATATATATATTACCATAAAATGAAATTTACAATTTCATAAAATGTTATATTAATACAATATGATATGATCTACTTAAAATAAATAAATAAATATTCATATATTTAAAATATTTTTATCTATATCTTACCAAGAACAACAAATAAAATAACCATAAAAAATATAACATAAATTTTGTACAGAACATATTTCTTAAATATACATTTTCTTGGCCTTTTATTCTTTTCATAGTATAAATTTTTTTTAAAGACCTAGAAAAAAAAAAAAAAAAAAAAAAAAAATTCAACTATATTGATGTGGTCATTAGTTAAATTAAAATTAAATATATATTAAAAAAAAAAAAAAAAAAAAAACGAAAATGAAATGAAAAAGAAAAAATGTCCATATTAAATATATTTTTATTATTTGGTGGTCCTACGATATATAAAATAATTCGAACAATTCATATTATATATATATAATATATATATTTTTAATAAATTATTTTAAGTACTCAATTTTCTTTTCATTTTTTTTTTTTTTTGGAATTTAAAAACATGCTAATTCATAAACCAATATATTTTTAATAATATCATATATATATATATTAAAATCAAATAGAAGAAATTCGTAAAAAAAAAAAAAAAAAAAAAATTAAAATTAATAAATATATATATATATATATATATATATAATATATTAAATTAATATAGATATATTTAAAAAAAAAAAAAATACATAAAATAATATAATACTTTTTTCTATTTAATATACATTCAATATATTTTTTTTTTTTTTTTTTTTTATTTTAAAATTATAATTATATATATCATATGATCAATAATATATATATAACCATTTGCAACGTCAAAAATTTTTGCGAACCCGTATTCAATAATTTATATATATTACAACAGTCTCTTTAGAATTATATAATATATTTATATATATTATATACATATATAAATATATATAATACAGAACAAGACTAAATACAAAATTATATTTTCATTTTATTTTTTTAAAAAAAGTATAATTATATTTTAATATATTATGTGTATTTTTCTCATTTTTATAAATTTATAAAATTAAAAAAAAAAAAACAAAAACATTATTCGTTTTGAGAAAAGGTAAAATATTAAACTTTTAATACATAATTTTTATAATACTATTGTATATTTTTTTTTTAAACAAACAATTTATTATAGAAACAGAAAATTAATATATTAATAAATCATATATTATTTTTCTTATAATTATTTTTTTATAATAATTCTATTTAGATTTGACTTAATTTTATTTTTTATTATAATAATTAAATATTTTATTTATATTATATTAATAATATATATATATATATATATATATATATATATATATATATTATCAATAACAACCATTTTAAATACTTATTATTTTTCCTGCAACTGTAACCAAAAAATGTAGTATATATTAATATTACTTATATAAAATCATAAATACAAGATAAATATATAGATATATTATATGTTATAATATATTTATAATATATATTATTAAAGTATTTATTTTCATAGCAATTTTTTTATAAAATATACTAATATGAATACAAAAATAATAATAAATTTATTTTATATATATATATTTATATGTAAAATAAGATAAAATTTAAAAAAAATTAAAACACATTTTTTATAATTATATTATACCTCAAAATAACAATATTTTATTTTATTATTTTTTTTTGGCTTTAGAGAAAAATATCATTCCCTTTTTTCTTTTTAATATTTACATATAATATATATAAAAGTTATAAAAAATATATATATTTTTTTTTTTTTTTTATCATCATTAAAAAAAAAGTGTTAATTTATCATAATTTGTAATATAATTTAATATATATATATATATATATATATATAATATAATT
Source organism: Plasmodium sp. gorilla clade G2 (assembly GCF_900097015.1). Classification (NCBI taxonomy): domain Eukaryota; phylum Apicomplexa; class Aconoidasida; order Haemosporida; family Plasmodiidae; genus Plasmodium; species Plasmodium adleri (nom. inval.). The sequence continues at coordinate 77,450 of NC_041704.1, forward strand.
ATATATATTACTTATTTTTGTTTATTTTATTTATATTTATTTATGATTATTATAATTTTCAATTATATGTACATGATTTTACCAATAATATTTTTTTTGTCATAAAATGATTAAGATTATTTTTTAAAAGTCAAACGAATTATGTTTTAAGTGATATAAAAAGTAAAATTTTAAAACTTATAAAAGTATTCAAAAAAAAGAGAAAAAAAAAGAAAAAAACATATATATTATTATATGTGTGTCCTATAATACAATGACACAAAGTAAATTTAAAAAACTAAATAAATAAACTGTAAAAATTTTTATTTATTTTCATATTTTATTAACAATTTAAAAAAAAAAAAAAAAAAAGAAAAAAAAAAGAATCCGAATAATAATTTTATTATACAGAATATGTATGATGTATAAAAATTTTTATACATTTGTGTTTATTTCCCTTTAATTCTTTTTTTTTTTTAATGTTCATAAAATTGTTATTTGGAAATGAATACATAAAGGATATATCCATAAATTATTATAATATATATATATATTATATGTATACATATATTTTTTTTTAATATACTTATAATATGACATTTTTTATGAACCTTTTGTATTAATATCATACTTTTTTTTCAAATATTTTTTAGAATGACTCCTGAATTTATCTGAAAAATTTTCTCTCCATATGTTATTCATTATATCCCTGAATTCTTTCCATTTTTCTTTTAATGAATTTATAGAGAGTAATAAATTATGAGATTTACCATCTTTAATTTTTCGAATTTTCTTATAAAATCCTTTTTCTTTATTCAAAAAAAATCCATGAACATCATTATAAGCTTTTTGCCATGTTTTTAACATATAATCATATTCTATATTATATTTATTTGCTAATTGTTCACAAAAGACACATAGTTGACATTCCATGTTCATATATTTTTTTCTTTCATTTTCATGTACATAAAAATATATAACATATATATCATCAATAGTCATTTTACCATAATTATTTTTTATATATTCCATTAAATCTTTATCATTTGATATATGTAATCTATTATTTTTATAATACTTATCAAAATCTAAAATTACTTCTTCTTTTTTTATATTACCATTATTATCACATACTTTCTTATATTCACTAAACAATTTAAAATTATTCACCTCATTTATATTATTATCTTCATTTTCTACTTTTATTTTACTACCTTCAGACGTGTCATACTTATGAAAATCACTTTCACGTTCAAAATTATCTTCAGCATAAAATTTATTTTTACCGTCAATTTTGTCTTTTTTTTTTGAATTGTAATAAATATTTAAAATATTTTCATTTGCAAAATTAATTTCATCTTCATAATCATCATCATCTTCAACAATAACTTCATAATCAAAATCATCTTCATCTTCAAAATCATCAACATCTTCAAAATTACCTATATGTAGATCTTTATATACATATATATTATTATTATTACCAGAATAATTTGATATATCGTTCTTACTCCTAAAATAAACTCTATTAGTTGTATACCATTCACATAATATTTTTGAATATTTTCTATGTAATGCAAACTTCCATATGTTTTTCTCCTCACTAATACATAATACATTCTATATAAAAATAAAAAGAGGGAAAATTAATAAAATAAAATGTATAAATATAAACATGATAATATTTATAGTACATTATATATATATATATATATATATATATATATATATATATATATATATATATATTTTTATTTATTTATTTATTTTTATTTTTTTATTACTATATATATAATATATATTATTGCTATAATAAATCCTCTTGGTTTTAAAGTTATTAATGACCTATATATTCTTCTTATATAAATATTACATCCTCCCACATGTTGCAACGTTCTACAAACTTTTCTCCTAACATTTTCATCATTCATATGCATATAATAAAAACTTCTTATGGAATATTTTAAAACTCAAGAAACAAAAATTTTATATATTTTTTCATTTATAAATTCTAAAAACCAATAACCACATATAACCAAATATATTTCTATCTTTTCATCAAATTAAACATAATATATCATATAATAATATAAACCAATATGTTCCTTTTATTAAAATATGTAAACATGCATAACAAAAAAAAAAAAAAAAAATATATATAAATTAATCAAATATAACAAAAAATGTACAGGTAATGCTTTTTTTAAAACTTTATATAAATTTCTTATTTTTACATTAATTATATAAAACGTCTTAATAAATTGTATTTAAATTTTAATTTTTATTATTACTATGATTTTTTTTAATTTCAATGTTTATAAAAAACCGAACCATAAATGAAAAAAATAATAAATTAATTAATAAAATAAATAAATAAATTAAATTAATTAAAAAATAAATAAATTAAATATATAAATAAAATAAATAATGTACTAATTTTGTGCTTATAAAGAACGAAGTAATTCATATATTATATTTCATTATATATTAAATATAGACGAAATAAGCAATATAGTAATATATTATAATATATATATAATATAATATGTTATTTACTTTTTTGTATAGCATACAAAAAATAATATTATGTATTACTACAATGCTGTATGCACGTATATAATAATAAAAAATATATATTTTTATTTTCTTATTTTTTTAATAACATAATATATTATTGTCCCAATGTTTTACATAATTTTTTTTTTTTTTTTTTTCTTTAATATTTTAATAATTTTTTACATTTTAACGTAATTTGAATTATATAATAATATAATAAACAACATTGCTTAAAAATATTAATATAATATATGATATATTATAATTCATTTTGGAAACAATATAATATAATAATAAATAACTAAATGTTTTCAAAATATATATTATAAATAATTTATAAAAGAAAAAAAAAATAATAATAATATTGTTTTTGTACAATAATATTAAATTAAACATTACATTAATTTTAAATTTAAATAGTATAGAGCTAATAAATAAAATATTAAACTATATTATATATATTATATACCTATTCTGTGGTAACATCTTTATTTTAACAAAACATTTTATTCTTTATTAGTAATATATGGTAAAATGTTTAATTTAATTGATATTATTATTTTTTTTTTTTTATATATATTAGAAAACACGTTTTAATTTACTTATATTATATATATATATATATATATATATATATTATTAATTATTCCTTTCTATTATATATCCGTATATTATTAATATACTATATAAAATCAATTTGAATTAATAAAAAAGTTTTATAAGTTCTTTTATATATAACTAGTTATAACCACTATTTTATGATATATTTATGTGTGTTAATTTATAAGTTAAACGGATAAAATATAGTATATAAATATATATACTTAAGTTTTTATATATATTTTGTCTTATACATTATTAAGGTATATGTTATATGGATAACGTATTAAAAAAAAAAAAATATATATATATATATATAATGAATTAATAATAAAAAGAAATAATTTTAGTCATTATTACAAATGATCACAAAATAGGAAATATTAATTAAAAAATAAACACATTAAAGTTTTATTATTTTCTATATTTATGTATATATATATATATATATATATATATAATAATAATAATAATAATAAATAAAAAAAATAACAAATATTCTTAATACATATATGTGTACATATATACATATAAATATATATATATATATATATATATATATATATATATATACTCCCTTTGTAGACATTTACAAAAATCAAAGACGGAAATATAATTAACTATAATTTTGTATTACTTAAAATTATCCGATTTTTATTATAATTCATTTTATGAAGAAATTATAATATATAAAAATAGAATTTACACATATATAGAAATATATCATTATATTACATATAAAAATATATTTTTTTCTTTTTTTTTTAATGTTTCATTACAAAAATAATTTAATCTTCATAGTTGAAATATTTAATTATCTTTTGTTCACATGTCTCTTTCATTTTTTTTCTGAAGTCAGCATGAGTATCGAAACACTTATCAAAGTATTTTTCAGCATCTTTCTTGGATAATACATTAGCCATTAATATGGACAAGAAAGATTTATTAAGTGATCCTTGTACTTTTTCTAATTCATTTGTTATCATATTATAACATGATTTTAATACTCCTCTTGCACCTTGTACTTTTACGTTATGTTTTTCACATTGTTTACGATGGAAATCACTTAATTCCTTTTTGAGCATAGTTACTTTATTTTTTTCATTAGTTGTTATTTTAAGTGCTATATTAGTAATGTCTTCTACTGAGACAAATTCTTCTAGTTCTTCAATATCTTGCTTAATTGTAGCTGTTTCATCTTTCTTTATTTTAAATACACCTCTTTCATCGTCGTCATCATCTTCGTCATCATCTTCGTCATCATCATAGTCATCTTCATCGTCATCATCATAGTCATCAAGTCTTTCTCCGTATTTTTCTTTATCTTCATCTTCAGAACCCTTTCCTTCTACAAATTCTTGTAATACATCTTGAACAATTTCATCAGCTTCTTTCATATCTAAAAATTCATCAAAATTATCTGCACCATTTTGTGGTTTTTTTCTGAGATTCTTTTTAGTATTGCTTTCTTCTTTTTTCTGTTCGCTTGTTTTTTCTTCCTTTTCATTTTCATTTGTTTTCTCTTCTTTTTTCTTTGATTTCTTTGATTTTTTTTCTTCTTCTGCCTTTTCAACTTCATCTAAATTTTTAACGAATATTTTCTTACATTCATAAAGAGTATAGTTAGTAAGAGCTCTCCATGCAATTCTTACTGAACGGATTAATGTTTCGAATTCGTTTTTATATAAAGTTTGATCTTTAGCCCAGTCTTCAAATATTTTTGTTAATCCTGGTAAAAGCTTTTGTACTTTTGTTTGCACAGCAGTAACACATTCATTTAATTTTTGATCTTTATAATTATCTAAAATTAAATTCTCTTCTTTTAATTTATCGTAATAAGTACTTAAATCATCAAAAGTTTCAAAATACTTATTTTCTTCATTCTTCATCACTCTAACCCAGTGATTATAAGCATCATCTCTAAATGTTTCAGATAATTCATTTAAACCTTCCAAATCAGCATCTAATTCCTTATCGGTTTTGTTATAAACAACAACACCAAATTCTTCTGTATAAGGTATAGCACTATAGTTACAAGCTATTCTGTATTTTTTTATATCTTTAATAATTTTTTCTTCATCAGTCAAATTGGCTTTCTTTGTTTGTCCATATACTTCTTTTAACAAAGCCATCATTTCATCTTTACCTAAGGAAAATACACTAACAACTGAGGGCATACCTAAATCTAAAACATCATATTCACTTCCAAGCTTAGCTGAAGATAATATTCTCGAAAATCTTGAATTCAAACCGTGTTCAGAAAATACTCCGTTTTCGACACTGCCATTATTCTATGAAAATATAAACATAAATATAAATATGTATAAATATATATAAATAGGTATAAATATATATAATTATGTAAAAATATATATATATAAATATGTATAAATATATATATAAATATGTATTATACATATATATATATATATATATATATATATTTACACCTTAGGTGCCTCATTAACAAGTTCAAAATAAATATAAATATATAATGATAAACACACTAACATAATATATACAAAAAAAATATATTATTATACACTTTAAAAAAAAAAAAAAAAATTAATATTTTATATATCAAATATTATATTATTGTTATTACCAAAAATGCAACAAGAATTCCTATAACAGATAAAATAGATTTACGAGAAAGAAAAGACCTTAAAGAACTATGCATTTTTTATATTTCCTTTTAAAAAATTAAACAAATATAATTACTAAAAATTATATAATAAATTATTTATGTAATTTATATTTTAATTTTTTTCTAAAAAAATTCCATAAAAAAAAAAAAAAATTATATATCTATATATAAATAAACATATAATATAATAATAATAAAAAAAAAGAAATTATAATAATTTATGAAAATATTTACTAAACCTAAAATTCTCTAAAAAAAAAAAAAAAAAAAAAAAAATTACACAGAATAATATATATATATAATATTTTATATAAGCATTTCTTGCTTATTATTTTTATGTTTCTAATACATAAATTATAAAAAATTAATAAGATATTTTAAAAAAATTCAGAATATAAAAAATATCAATTTATGGAACATTATATAATATTATACATTAATCAATTAAATACACCTTTTAATTATTTTAAAACAATCCCTTTCCTCCTATTACATATATATTATATACATATTTATGTTATTACATTTAAAAAAAAAAAATTCAATTTTCCAATTTTTTTTTAAGGTATAAAGAATATAATTCTATATGTATAATTTTATACATAATAAAAAATATATTGAAAATATAGATATAACTGTATAATTGAATATTCACGATCAATTATTAATCAATTTTTTATTCAATATTATATTTTCCAGAGGGAATATAAAAATATATGTGCCATATAAGATCTATATATATCTAGTATCTTAATATAAAGAGGTACTAATTTTCTATTTTTTTGATCTAATCTTAAATTAATAGAATTAATACAACAAATATTATTCAAAACGGTTTGATATTTATTCATTTTCTCATTTAGTTATATATAAATATATATATATTAAATATATATTTTTTTTTTTTCATCCTTATCAACATTTTTAAATTATTATGAATTTGAATTATATGGAATTTTCAACATTTGCACATATTAATATAATATATATATATATATATATATGTATTTACTTATTTATTTAAATAAGAAACAATATATAATAATATAATTTTATTATATAAATAAATATATTAAAATTCTTATTTTTTTTCTAGTAATTAATTATTGAATATATAAATATATATATAATATAATATATGTAATCATAATTTATTTTTATTATTTTTTTTTTTTAATCCCTATATAATATAAATATATTTATTTATAATTGGTAATTACAATTATTATATTTTTAGAAAAATAGGATAATTATTAAATTACATATATTAATAATTTTTTATTTATAAAAAACTATATAATAATAGTAAAGATAGAAATGTTTTTTTAAGGAAATTCTTTAAATTATATTTTTTATTTTAATCTTTCTTTCATATGTGTATACTCTAAAAAATATTTGTACATTTCTTTTTTTTTTTTTCTTTTTTTTAAAATTAGAAAATATTTTTTTTGTACAAGGAGATCTTTTAATTATTTTATAATTATTATTTTTCATAAAAAAATATATATAGATAAATAATGCATTATTAATAAAATTACACATGAAAATATTTTCCTTTTTTTCTTATTCTTTTTTTTTTTTTTTTTTTCTTGTTGAGGGAAATATATGTATATTTAATAATAATGACCATATTAATTGCTTAATATATATTAATAATATATATATATATATATATATATATATATTTTTAAAAATATATATAAATAATTTCCAATAGTGGTATCAATTTTCTAATAAGCCAATATATATTGTAATAAATATTTACATAATATTTTTATAATAAAATAAATTAGTTCATATTTTATATTTATAATGTTATTTGAAAAATATACTTTTTATAAGGAAGATATATAAAAATAAAAAAAAAATTTATATATATATATAATTAAGAGTAGAATAAAAAAACTAAACAAAAAACAAAAAAATCATGTAAAACAGAAAAAAAAAAAAAAAAAAATTTTTTTAATTTCGCATATTAATTATAAATAATGCACATTATTATAGACTTTTTCTATAATATATATACATTTAAATAATTATACAATAAAATATTACATTATATTAATAGTAGTAATGCACAAATAAATAAAAATATAATTATAATCAACAAAACAAGATATAAAACAATTAATGATTTTTATCACTAAAAAATATTCATCATTTTTAAATATATAAAATAAATAGATAGTATGATGAAATAATAAAATAAAGGAAATGTCAGTATATATATATATATATATTTATTTATGTATTATTCATATTATATTGTTTTGGTTTTATTTATTATATTTATATATTATAAGCTCTTGCCTTGTTCATAATTTCAATTATATCCTTTTCACTTATTTCCTTTTTATTCTTAACACTTAATGACCATTTCTGCATTAGTTTTCCTAGAATTTGTAATGCCTCTGCTCTTTTGATTCTTATATTTTCATCAACTCCCTCATCTCTTAAAACTCTAGTAGCAGTATATTGAGTAGTTTCTTCTATATCCCATAAAATTAATGTTAGAATATGCATTGTCATAAATCCAAAATATTTATTTTCATCTATTTCTAACAAAGATAATGTTTCTTCTGACATCATATTATCAATATTATAAATACTTTCACTTCCTACATTACTATCCTTATCACTTGAACTTGATTCGTCCATAGAAGGTTGTTGTGATATTAAGGCAGAGGAACAACTATACATTCCACACACCCTAGATGGCAATTTAGTCATTTTTGTTCTCTTAGATCTATTTACATGTCTAAAAGATGGATTATATTTTGACATTGGTTCTTTTAATCTCCATTTTGATTTTACCTCGCTTAAATATTTAGTTGCAACATTTTCATATGTCCATCCTATGGATCCTAAAATAGAATTAGAATGAGAAGATTCAAGTAAGCTTTTTATTTCCTTTTCCATTTCAGAAACCCATTCTTTATTATTATCTACAAATGGCTGTATTCTATCTCTTAACAAAAGAGCTAAAATTACTTCTCTTTTTCTTTGCTCATTTTCCATTTTTATATCCATATCTTCAAATGGTGATTCTATATCTTCTATTCGTTTTTTCTTTTCAAAAGCTTCTTTAATAAAATAAAATAATTTTAAGTCACCAACATAATGAGACATTTCATCTAAACTATACATTATCATAAATAAAAGACCCGGTTCCATTAAAAACATTTTCTCTGTTGCTTTTAATCCATGCTTATTATAAATTCTTCTTCTTTCCTCATCAGATAATACTTGATATGCTTCACTCACCAAACGAAATTTCAATTTAGCTATACGATCTCCTATATTATAATCAGGATGATACTGTAAGGATAAATAATAATAATTACTTTTAATTTCATTTAATTTTGCGTTTGTATCTACATTTAATATTTCATAATATATCGTATTAACGGGCAATACATTATTCCCAATACTACCATTATAATTATTATCTTTTAATAAATAATTCATACTATGCTCTTTATTTTTATTTTTTAATAAAACTTCTTCTGCTTCTATATCTAAAGAATAATGTATACTGGAATTAGTAGTACGAACTTTTTCAGTATATGTGAAATGATTTGAGTTTACTGAAGATTTCTCAGATTCATTGTTTTCCTCAAACGATCCATCATCGGAACCACATTTACTATTATTTTTATCCCTTTTTTTCATTTCATCAAATTCTCTTAATTCTTTCAATCTTTGTGACATTCTAGTATCTATTGGGTCTCCTAATTCTGTCATAGTATCTTCATTAAACTTACGAGAATGGGCTTTATTTTCTTTATCAATATGTCGAGCTGTTCTACAACATTCTAAATAATTTACCGCTGATAAATTAAAATCTCTATATGGTGAAATAGATACTTCATCTTTTTTATTCTTATCTGGTTCACTAAAAAAACAACCAAAAGTATGAAAAAATCCTTCTTCATTTTTCTTTTTTTTTTTTTTCCTTTTTTTTCCATTCCCTTGTTTATTTGTATATTGATACTCATCATCATCATCATCTTTTCTTAAATATAAATACATAATAGCATTTTTAAAATCTGCGTCTCTTATATGACTCATTTTTTCTATATCGTAAATCATTGTCATTTTTAATGTATATTTTAAATGATTCGATAACGCCTTCCAAGCAATTCTACAGGAATTCACTAATTTTCGATATTCATCCATATATAACTGTTTCTTATAATACCATACATTAAAAAGTTTATATAATTCTGTTTTCATATTTTTTTCAATAATAAAAAAAAATTTACTATAATCATCCCATATAGAATCATAATCTCTTGCTAATATTGACCTTCGAAGTCTTAACTTATCATAATAGCTTTTTAACTCTTTTACTGTATTATTATATTTTGATTTTTCATTTAACATTACTTCATCCCAATTATTTTTGATATCCTGTATCCTTTTCTGTCCTTTATTCCATATCGTTTCAACTTTCTTATCTAATTGTATATCTTTATTGTTATAGGTAACCGGAGTATAATCATCCATGTGTAATATTAAACCATAATTATTCCATGTCATATATTTATTTAAACTACCTAATATTTCTTGAATATACTTTAACATATATTCTTCCTTATTTTCAAAAACCTCATCTAATATACAAGGAGATGTTTTATATAACAAAGACATGAAATCGCTAGTTATGGGTGTATTAACATTACTCCTTGAAGTACTTAGAGTTTCTGCTTCACTTAAATATCTTTTGTCTTTATAATTGTATGCTTCCCCATAGTATTCATTATTATTTGGTATATATATATTCTACAAAAAATTATAAAATTATAAAATTATAAAATATATATTATATTATATTATATGTGTATATACAAATACATATATTTATTTATATTTATATTTAATTATTTATTTGTTAAAAAATATATTACATATATTTATAAAATTACCAGTAGTATAAAATACCATATTACAATAATATATATAATTCTACTTAAGTAAATTGGGGAATTCAAAGAATTATATTCATTTCTAATATTTTTTTTTTCTTTTCTTTTGTTATAATCCACATGTGCGGTATATTTATAATCCTCTTTTATATTATTCTTGATATTCACAAGAATTCTTAATAAACTAACATATGATTTATTAAAAAATTGCATATTTTATTAATTTTAACACATAAAACGAATAAAAAAAATATATTATTTATTTTTCTATTATAATTACTATTTTTTTTAAATCATCCTCTCCATATTTTACATATAAAAAAAAGAAAATATATAAATAAAAATACATATAATATATATATATATATATATCTAATTTGATAATTCAGAAAAAAAAATAAAATAAGAAATTCATAAATAAAATATCATCTACAAAGAATTTCAAATTGTAAACATATTGAATATATATATATATTTCAATAAATAAATAAAATATATACACTTAGGAATTAATTAAATAATAAATTGTTAATACAAAAAATAAACACAAAAATATATATATATCATTTTCCATATATTCCTATATTTCTCTTTTTTAATAGGTGTATAGGATATGTTCTTTTTTATTTTATTATTTTTTTTTTTAACATAAAAATTATATATATAATATACATAAATATATACTATTATGCCTTTTCTATGTGAAAAAATACAATTTGAATCTACAATTAATTTCCTCTCTTTTAAGAAAAAAAAATATATATATAATTTTATATATAAATAAAATATTTATTATATATATTCTCATATTTTTTTCTTTTATTTTTTAGAAACGTTACAAGAATAATATTTTATTATTCTAAAAATATAGTAATTTACATGTGCACAAACATTATGATCTATTTACATTTACATATTTTCCTTATTTATTCTAATATTTTGAAAAAAAAAAAAAAAAAAATTATATATCAAAATGTAAAATATAATAAAAACATATTATTTTAGCAAAAAAAAAAAAAAAAAAAAAAAAAAAAAAACACAATTAATTACTTTTTATTTAATTTAATTTAATTTTTGTTATTTTACGTGTTTTCCTTTTTCTCTTTTTTTTTTTTTTTTTAAAATATATGTATCTGTTCTATAGTTATATTTCTTATATTATCCAACTATGTGATACTTCTTTGTGGAAAAGGAAAATAATAAAAATCAACCCCCAATTTAGAAAATAATAATAATATATAGGAACAAACAAAAATTTATATATACATTTATTTAAATAATTATTCTAATATAATTTTAATATTTATATAACTATATATATTTTATGGTTCATTAGTAAAATTCGTTTATACCTTCTCTTATATATATATATATATATATATATAAAATAAATAAGAATTTTTTCGAAATGGGAAAAAAAAAACGAATTTCTATTTATAAAATTTTGATATTAGGAAATTATTTTATACTATTATAATAAATGAAAATAATATTAATTTAATTTTATTTTAGTCGCATACTTTTTAGTACAACTTTTTCTACGATTGAAAATATAAAAAAAAAAAAAAAAAAAAAAAAAAAAAAGGAAATTAAAATAAAAAGGAAAATAATTAAGGTATAATATATAAATAACTTATATATATATATATTTACATTTTTTTTTTTTTCTTTTTTTTTTTTTAATTTATCAATAAAAAACAATTCTTAAAACATTTAAAAAAAAAAAAAAAAAAATGGAAATTATTAAAAAAAAAATATATATAAAATGAGTATTCCATGGGTTAATATATAAATTATATTATAATGTATTGAACAAATATATATATATTTATATATAAATAAATAATTGTAATCATAAAATGATATACTTGTTAGTAATATCTATAATATTTAATCCTGTAGTAAGCGCGAAATATATATATATATTTATATATATATATTTATTTGTTTATTCATTTATCTATATTTTTATGAGTACAGAATTTTCATATGAATTTTATAATAAATGAAATTAATCATTTTCTTTTCATTCTTAATATATATATATATATATATATATATATATATATATAATCCTGTGAATAGTTTTGGAAATATCTTTCATTTCTAGGTTTCATATTTAATATATTATCATTATCATATAATATAAACATATATTTTATTTCAAATATGTCATTCAAAAATATAAATTCACATAATTAATAATAAACAATAATTATCCTGTACATGATTAAATAATATATGACAACAATGCTAGGTACAATATTCATATCATTTTATAATTATAATTATATATATATATATATATATATATATATATATATATATCTTAATAAGTCGGACGTTCTCAAAAAAAAAAACATTTCATTATTAATAATATTCTATATAATCATAATTTTTACATCTTACAAGTATTATTTTTTATATGGTTAGATAATGTCTTTCATTAGATAAGTATTTTATATTCTTCATTAGGACTTTTTAGTATGACAAAATATAAATTTTAAACAATTCAAAATATTTATATTTTCTTATAACATATTCTTCAATCTTATAAATCTATATCATATATTAAATAACTATAATTATTAATATAACCAATACAACTATCTTTATATATATAATTAATCGTATTTAATTATTTATGTTTTGTCTTATTATGACACACACAAATTATCATATTATATTATGTATTATTAAATTATATAAAAAAAGAGAAGAAATATAATAAAAATTAAATTATCTATTTTTACATACAACAAAACATTTATAATATCATACAAAAAAAAAATAAAAATATATATTTTTTTTTTCAATATTACATTGATACAAGTTTTTATGTTCATAATTATTTAAATCATTATCATTGTTTCAGTATAAAATAATGAAAAATATATGAATCTTTTTATTTTCTCTTTTCCTATTCTATTATATATATATATATATATATATATATATATATATGTAGGTTTCAATATATATTATATATATATACATATCATAAAAGAATACAATTTATTCATATTCATAAGAATATTTACGTTTTCCATTTTTTCAACTTCAATAAGATAATAAACATAAAAATAAATAAATATTTATAAATATATATATATATATATATATATATATATATATATATATATATATATTCTTATTTATAATATTTATACCTTCAGTCTATGTATAGGTTGATAAAAAGATAAACACCGTTATAGTAATTTAATACTTTAGGTATATTTAGAATGAAAAGAATATACATTAACAATTAATTTATATTCACATTTCAATAATAAAATAAATATATATACTATTATATATATATATTATGTTCCTTTTATAGAATAACAAAAACATTATTGTTTAATAACTACATTAATTTTCAAAAATAATTATATGAACACTAAAATAGGTTATCAAAAATATATATATAATGAAAAATATAAATATATATTTATTCCTATATTAACAAAATAAATAATATTGCATATTTTCTATGTGTATCAAACTTTTATAAAGAATAATTAAAAAAAATTTTGCTATAAACAAAATAAGGGAATGTTTTAGGTTTATAAGCTTTAAAAATCTTCTAATATGTTTAATATTAATAATACATGTAATCATTAATGTAATATATATATATATATATATATAACATTATAGAAAAAAACCAATTTAGACTATTATAGAATATATGTTTATCATCATAATATTTTCCTTTATTTTAATGTTTTCTTCTTTTATAATTTATAATATATTTATTAAAACTTATAAAACATTATTTAAAATACGAAAGATGCATTTAACACATATATTATTCTGATATTTTTGACATATCCATTACAATTGTTTGCATTTTTTATAATACACCGAAATGTTTTAGAATCATAATTTTTTTTATATTATAAAAATAATAGAATTTAAATAAAAGATAAAAAAAAGGAAAATGTAAAATAAATTATATGATAATAAAATAATAGAAAATATATATATATCATGAAAATTCCTTTTTTTTTTTTTTTTTTTTTTTTTTTTATATTCAAAAAATATATTATAAATAAATAATTCATACAAATTTTTTTGTTAACATTATATAATACATTATAAATATTATAAAAAAGAGTGTAAAATAAAAGGAAAGTATCAAATTTTATATTTATATTGTATTATGATATGATAATATTATATATATATATTATATAAAAATGTTCTCTCATAAAAACATTTTAAAATTAAAACATGCTACATAAAAAAAAGAAATAAAAGTACAACCGAAAATATATATATAGATATAAATATATAATTTATAATATATATATTTTTTTTTAATATAAATTTTTTATATATTTAAAATATAAAAATAAATTATATATATATTCAGAACGAATAGATAAAAAAAGAATATAATATAAAACAAGAACAAAATATAAAAAATAAATTAAAAAAATTAAAAAATATATATATTATTTATTATATTATATTATATATATAACATTATTTTATTATATATAAATATATTATTATTTTATATAATTAATATTTGTAACGTTTATTCTAAAAAGAATATATATTTAAAAAACGTATTTTATTTATTTTTATATATTTTATTGTATAAAAAGCAGCTAGCTCATTTTTTTTTTTTTTTCAATTTTATATTAATTTTCTATAACATTAAAAACATCAACATATTATATATATATATATATATATATATATATATATATATAATTATATATATTTTAAAACATATAATAATATAATAAATAAAAAAAATTTTGTTAAAATCTTATAAAAAAGACTCCATAAATAAAATAAATAATACATATACAAAATTATATTATAATAAATATATGAAATACTTTTATATATTCTCTAATAAATATCTATTATTTATATTATGTATTTTTTACTTCATTTCTTTAATAACGTATTTTTTTATATACTTTTTTTAGAATAAAGCTCATTAGAAATAATCTATTACTTTAGTAATGTATATGTTAAAATAAAAATAATAATTATAATATATGTATTATTTAATATAATAAGAATTAATATATATAATTTTTTAAAATATTTTATAATATTTCATATATATTAAACAAAATAATATATTATTTTCATAAAAAAAATAAAAACTAAAATTATATTATTTACATATAAATAAATTAATAGATGAAATAATAAATTCTATTAATTTTTGTTATATTTAATATTTATTTTTTAATAATTATATATTCTAATTATTATAAACATTATTTATATATATATATAAATATATATATAGAGAGAAAGATTATAAAATCTGTTATTTATAAAGGTATAAAAAATATAAAGAAAATATACATCATTTTTAAACTCAAATATATATTTATAATAAATTATATCTATGTTAAAATATAAATAAATATATTCTTAGAAATATATTATATATATCCTAACATTTATGTTGTTCTATACAATATAACAAAAAGAATTTATACTAAAAATATTTTTTTCCTAAACCTTTCCTATTACCTTTTAATAAGTTGTATAACATTAGAAACATCCTTTTATAAACCCCCACCCCCAAAAAAATTTATTATATATATATATATATATATACTTATTATACAATATATATAACAATTATATCATTTTATTTATTTATATTATTTTTTTATTTTTTTTTTCCTTTTAGAGAAATAATTTAGAAAAAAAAAAAAAAAAAAAAATGAGACTTTCTACAAGACCCAGCTATATTTCGAATAGTGCACGTTTAGATAATAAGAGTGCAAATTCAAAAAAATCTACCACATATTCTTTTGAACAGAATGAAGAAAATAGACGAAATTTATCTTCCAGATTAATATGTACTAAATATTCATGCATAACTATATTGGGAGTTTTATGTGTCCTTATACTGGTAAAAATATGAACATAAAATATATACATATATATATATATATATATATATATATATATATATATATATATATTTTTTTTTTTTTTTATTATTATTCCTTTAGAATGTTTTCTTAACTAAAGAAAGTTCATCATCACTTATAAAAATAAATTTTAATAATTCCAGAAAATTAGCTGAAGCATCTATGGAAGATAATCAAAGTGTAAAACTCAAAAATAGTTCTGATAATGATGTTGAAGATGAGAATGAAAATAGTGAATATGAACAAAATAATGAATCTTTTTATAATAAAAGATTTGAAGAAGATATACAAGATATAATAAATAGTACATCTATAGCTCCCTTAGATGGAAAATATTATGATACCGTTGAACAATGGAGTGAAGAAAAAATAAAACATAATTTAAACAAATTAGATGATATACCTTCCAAATTAGATATGCTTATAATATGGACACAAGTACAAGGAAGTGAAAGACTTAAAACATATAGTATGGTATACACCTTAAGAAGAATATATAAAAATTTAATAAAAGAATATAACTTAAAACAAAAACATAAAGAAATTGAATGGCTTACACTCTGTTCTAATGTTGCAACTTCACAAATATATGAGGAATATAAAAATAATTTATGTTTCTATGCATTAATGAATAATGAAAATGTAACAAAACAAGAATTTACAGATTTTATTAATAATATCATACATAATTTTAGATTTATAAGAGAACAAGAATTTGATAATGCTCAAGAAGACTTATTTGATATACTTACACCAAAAAATATAATTTATCAATAAATAAAACACATTTATTAACATATAATATATATATATATATATATATATATATATATTTATTTATATATAGATATATTTATTTGTTTATTTATTTCTATTAAATTTTAATTTATTTATTATTTATTAAATATTGTTTTGTTATTTCAATCTTTATCTTATAGTATCCGCATATTTAATTTTAATATAAAGTTTGTGAAATAATTTAACTAAAATTTATTTGTAAGAAAGACATACAATAACATTCTTTTTTTTAAAGAAAAAAAAAAAAAAAAAAAAAAAAAAAAAAAAATTAAATTAAATTAAATTAAAAATACCATTTAAAAAATTAAAATAAATTATAAAATATATTATATATTCCTGCAATGTGAAATTTAATGTATTCACTGTGGATACACAGTATAATATATACATATATAAACTTATTATGGACATTATTATATTTGTATTAAATAAAGCTACAATAAAAGTATAACTTTTTCTCTATATTGGCTTTTAAACCACATAGAAACATATTCTTTAAAGAAACTTATAAATGTTTATTCATTCTCCATTCCATTTGAAATATAAAATTATAAGTAAACAATCTTAAAAAAATATATAAAATAAAATAATATTACCATATATATATATATATATATATATATATATATAGATATTTATTTATTTATTATAACATTCTCTTCACTTTTTGATACATGGTACTTATTTTTTCCCCTCCCTTTCTAATAAATTTCTGATATTATTCTTTATAAAACAATGAAATGAATAATGAATCAGGTTTGTTGTTATGTGGTCAAATTAAGTAAACTTTAACAAGAATGTATAGAAAAAAAAGAAAAAGAGAAAAAAAAAAAAAAAAAAAAAAAGAAACCATAATATGCATGCACATATTAATATATATATATAACAAAAGCAACATGATAAAAAAATAAAATAATAATAAAATTATATATTAATAATTTATAAATAATTTTACAGTAATAATTCTTATAAAATTAAATAAAAATAAAAATAAAAAAAAAAAAAACAATATATAATATTTTCTGTTTTTTTTTTTTTTTTTTTTACATTTTCTAATATATTCATTTGTCTTCAATTCAACAAAATGAAAACAATAATAATAGGAACCCTTTTCAGTTTAATATTATATACAATTATTATAAATCAATGTATTTGTGTCTCTAATACACTTCCTATTGAATATTTGGATTATGAAACCCTCAAAGAAAATGTCAAAATTAGAGATAGTAACACAAAAGCTCAGTTAATTATTTTATCAGCTGTATGTAGTAGTGTCTTACTCGCAATTAGTTCCTTATGGGGTATCAGATTACATTATAATCATGAAATGAATAAAAAAGAAATTAATAATTATGAATTAAATAGTAATCTATTAAAAGATACAGATTTTTATATGGTAGAATAAAACCAAATAAATAAACAATATCTTATTTATACATATGTATTCCTCATATAATTAGAAAATCAACAACTAATTATTATAAACAAAAAGTGTATTAAAAGGAAAAATATACATATATTATAAATAACTTTATTTTTGTTATATTTATTTAGCTTTACTTTTATTCAGTTATTATATAGTTGTACTCATTACAAAATTAAATAATATGAATACATTTTGTTACATTATTCATAATTTCTTTCTTTTCTTATTCTTCTTTCATTCTTTTGTTTTATGCTCATATTTTTGTACGTTTGGAAGATCAATTTTTTTCTAAAGTTTTATTCGTTAAATATATTTTTTTTTCTTTTTTTTTTTTTTTTTAAAACCCATCCTTAAATTCATTTAAAACTTTGATTTATGAACTTAAAGAATAAATGTTTAATTATTTCAAATAAATAATTCGTTTTTATTTATTTTAATTTTTTTTTTTTTATGGCGTCTATAATATAACGAAACATTAATATTATATATATATATATATATATATATATATATATTCTTTTAAAAAGGTAAAGAAAAATTATAACGTTCTCATATTAAATTAAAATATCCTTGTAAAAATATAAAAAAAAAAAAAAAAAGGTTATACTATTTTATAAAATTATAGTTTTTTTATTAGTATTTCCATCATATTATATTTCATCCCAACATCATAAATATATATAAAATAATTTAAATCACATCTTCAAAAATTAATACATTTATGTAATACATTATTAAATGTATTTTTAGAAACTTAAATCGAATGAAATCCTAATTATTTCATATAATTTTTGTTTTATATTCATATTCCAAGGTAATTATTCTATAAATAAATTCTTACACATTAATAAGAACATATCATACGTGTAATTAGGTATATCCTACATATATATCATATATATATATATGTGTCTAAATAAATATTTGTTCCTATAAAATATTACAATTAAGCATACAAACGATTTTTTATTTTCAATTCAACAAATTAGTCAATTCAGAAGATGATACCTTATAATCATACATTTCTTCATCACTTTCTTCCTCACTAGATTCATCATTACACCATTCATCAGATGATGAAAGGGATTCTTCATAATCATCATCATCAGAATCACTATAATAATATTCTTCATCATTGTCTGCATTATTTATTTCACCATTCCCTTCATTATTTACTTCATTGTTTGTTTCATTATCTCTCTCATCGTTCCCTTTATTATTTCCTTCATCATTCCCTTCATTATTTCCTTCAACATTCTCTTCATTATTTCTTTCATTGTTTATTTGCTCGTTTAATACAAAAATTGATTCATCTATTAATTGAAGAATTTGTTCATCGCTAATACCATTATATACATTATTAATTGATGTCTTTTCAAAATGGTTAGTATCATCTTGCCCTTTATCATTTCCTTCATTATTTCCTTCACTATTATTTTCATAGTTTATTTCATCGTTTAATACAAAAATTGATTCATCTATTAATTGAAAAGTTTGTTCATTGCTAATGTCATTATATACATTATTAATTGATGTCTTTTCAAAATGGTTAGTATCATTATTTCCTTCACTATTATTTTCATAGTTTATTTCGTCATTTAATACAAAAATTGATTCATCTATTAATTGAAACGTTTGTTTATTGCTAATATCATTATATACATTATTAATTGATGTCTTTTCAAAATGGTTAGTATCATTATTTCCTTCACTATTATTTTCATAGTTTATTTCGTCATTTAATACAAAAATTGATTCATCTATTAATTGAAACGTTTGTTTATTGCTAATATCATTATATACATTATTAATTAATGTCTTTTCAAAATAGTTAGTATCATTATTTCCTTCATTATTTCCTTTATTATTTCCTTCATTATTTCCTTTATTATTTCCTTCATTATTTCCTTTATTATTTCCTTTATTATTTCCTTCATCATTTCTTTTATCGTTTAATACGAAAATTGATTCACCTAATGATTCAACATTTTCTTCCTTCCTAATATCATTATATATATTATCAAATGATGCCCTTTCAGAATTGTCAGCTGCATTATTTCCTTCATGTAATATTTCTTTATTATGATGACTACATACTAAAGGATTAATAGAATTATTCATTTGAACATTTGATATAGCTGTATTATCATATTCATCATTTTCTTTAAATATTATATTTGGTCTTTCCTTTTTTCTTGTACTCAAAGAAAATGTATTGTAATCTGACGGTTGTGTAATATTATGCTTTTCTTTTTCTTCAGAAATCCGTTGTTCCTTTGTTTTCAATCTCGTTTTATAATTATGATCATTTGCACTGTATAAAATGCCTTCTCTCTTTAAATACGAATAATCATTATTAAAAAAAAAAAAATCATTATTTTCATTTTCTTTGAACTTATTAATCCTCTCACAATTTTTTCTTTCTTCCTTTTTCTTATAATCTTCAAATGCAATTTTTTGTTCTAATTTCTTCCTTTTGGTATCTTCGACTTCCTTTTCTTTTGATTTTTCTGAATTTTTCTCAAAGTTCATTTTAGATATATCAGAATCTATTTTTAGTGTCTCTTTTTCATATTCTGTATCTTTTTTATACACATCAATTTTATTGTTCCCTATTACCACCACTTTTGATTTCTTCTTTAACATTTCATCATTATGCACTTTTTCTAAAATTTTATTCGTTAATCCTTTTATTAGTTCCACATTCGATTTTCCTGCTTCACATTTTGAATATTCTTTTACAGTTTTTTTCTGAACTACTTTTATATCTTCTCTTGTATTCTTCCCCACATTTCTTGTCTTCACTTTTACTACATCACTTGATACATTTACACCTGCCGATTTTGCTTTATTCTTTTCTAATATTAATTTTATTACATATTCCATATGTTCCTTGGAAATACATTTTTCATTTCCTCTTTTATCAGTTTCTTGTGTCATTTTTGATGAATAATATTTTTTTATATTACTTCCAAACTTTTTTTCTTTATCCTTTTTTAATTTCTTTTTTAATGCTCTCACATTGATCATATGACAAAGTTTTTTGTAAATATCTTCTAATGTTTCATCACAAATTTCTTCAGATAATTCGTCATTAATTTTTTCATATATTTCTTCAGAAATTTTATCTTTTACATCTTCTGCCATTTCACTAGTTAAGGTACTTGATGACTTTTTAGAATTCTCATCAATCAATTTATGCAATACTCTATCAGAACTTTCTTCAGATATCATTCTCGACAATTCATTGGATACGTCATCATGAGGTATTTCTAGTAGCTTTTCTAACTTTTTATCACCATGATGATTATATAAAGCGCCTCTACATATTAGGATATTTTCATCTGAAGAAGGTCCTTCCTTTTTATTATCAAAATTTAAAATATATTCTTCCAAATTTATATTGTCATAATTTTCAAAAAGGGAAGGATCTATTATGTTTAAAAAATCATTCGAATATAGTACATTATTCTTAACAATAAAATCTTCTATTTCATTGTCTTCAAAATGTATTTCTAAAAAATATTAAAAATAAAAAATAAATGTATTCATAAAATATTATATAATATAATTCTTATATAATTCTTCTTTTTCCACGGATTTCAAAATATTCACTCTTTATAAATACATTTTTCATCTACATATATATAAATATATATGTATGTATATTTTTCCTACCTGATAATTCGCTCAGTATTTTTCTATTTTTAAATTTAAGTATATTCCATAAATATGTATAAGAATAGCTGTCCATTAATTTTATCAAAAGAAGATTGTCATGTACTATGTTTAATAATATATAAAAAAAAGTAATGAATAAAACTGTCCGAACTAATACAAATAATTCCATTGATATTCTTGTATAAACATAATAGAGATAAAGAGAAATAAATACACACACACAAAAAATATATATATGTATATATCCAAAATGAAGACTAAATATTGATATTTTATTATATATATATATATATATATATATTTTTTTTTTATTTTTTATCCTTTATATTTACTTTTATATTCTTATCATTCTTCACATATAATAGAATTTATTATTTTAATTTCATGAAATGAAAAACATATAAAATATCATTAAACAACAAAATTTTACAAATGTTTTAAATAAAATGGAAATAGATTAATAATATATATATAAAAAAAAAAAAAAAAAAAAAATTCAAATTTCTAATACATATTTTTGTTCAAATTATTTAACTTATAGATAAAAAAAATAAAAAATTACAACCACATTGACATGCAAATGTAGAGGAGGAGAAAAAATATAATAAATAAATATGAAGAACATAAAATGTTTTCATAAAATTGTCCCATAAAAACCTTCATTATTATTTTTTTTTTTTTAAACTTTTAACCATAACAAACATTTCTATACATATGTCAGTATATTAGAGAATGATTCATTTTTATAAACACAATAACAAACTTATAAATAAATTAAAAAGATAACAAATTATTTGTTTATTAATACATACATTATATTTCACATACTAATTTGACACACATATTATGATATAGTAAAATCATTTTCAAAAATGTGACCTTAAAATTATGTAGAAGCAATAAAGAATACTAAAAAAACTATTCTACTTGGACTTATATTTGTTTCATTATCCTTAATTAAAGAGGACTTCCATCTCTTATTATTTTAATAATTACTATGTTAAACATATAAATAAATAAATATATATATATATATATATATATATATATATTTACATATTTAATATATGCTTATATATTTGTTTTATTCATTTCAAAATTGTTTACATCATATTCTATTCATATTAACCATAAGGACATATATAAACATATCTATGCTTTACATTTTTATTCATATATTTCAATAATACAATATAACAGTATTCACTAAATATTTTTTCCATAAAGAAAAAAAAAAAAAAAAAAAAAAAAAAAAAATCTCCACTCATCTTTAATGAAAAATAATATTTAATAAAAGAACAACCTACTTTTTAAAAATTTTCATATTAAAAATAAAAATTTACTATTGTTATATGAAAAGAAATGTATATCATTTTTTTTTTAATAATGATATATTATATTATATAATTATAAAGAAAAAAACGAAAAAAAGTATCTTAAATAAAATATATATCTCAATTTCAATATTTATTTTTTCCATTTAAATTTTCATGATTTTTACCCAATTTACATTTTTCAAAATAATATATATATATATATATATATATATATAATATGTCATAATTGTTTATATATTGTTTTTAATGCGAACATATATAACATTATTATTGTATTCATATAGATGATCTATATAATATATGTTATAATAATCAACATATAAATATTATATATATTATATATATATTTATGAATTTTTTTCTTTTAATACATTTAATTTTTCATATTTTATTTTTTTTTTCTTTTTTTTTTTTTTTTGTAGATATATATAAAAAATATACTTTTACGTATATTCTGAGTCATTTCAGTTTTATTTAAACATTCGATGAACAAAAAAAAATATATATATTTTTTTTTTCATGTATTTCCAAATATAATCATTTTAATTATATATATATATATATATATATATATATATTTATTTATTTATATTTATAATAATATAAATAATTTAAAAATTATGACAAAATGGAAGAAAAAATGAATGATAGGATTAACGAAATTGAAAAAACAAATAATGATGACAGCAAAAAGGATGAAGAAATAATGAACAAAATTAAAGATTATAAAATATTGAATAATAATGAAGAAGAAAATATAAAGGAATATCAAAAAAATAATATCATGAATAAAGAAAATCATAATGTTCTAATAAAAGAAAATTATGATGCAACTAATAAAAATGATGACACAAATAAAATAAATGATGATAATATTTATGTAAAGATTAATTGTGAAAATAATAATGAAAAAAGAGAGGCCTCAGTTTTAAATACTTATACTGATAATGATATAAATAAAGATGTAGACATAAATATAAATATAAATATAAATAACAGTAGTAATAACATGGAAAAGGATAACCCTCTGAATGATAAACATAATAACAATAATAATAACAATAATATTAATAATAATAATTCTTCTTATGGTGATAATAAACCAAACAACATTTTAGATGATACAGATATGTCCATACATAATAATTTAAATGATACTTCAAATGAAAAGAAAAATGTCAATATTTCAAATAAAGATATAGGGCAAAATAATAATTCAAAGACAAGTGGAGATATGAAAAATTATTATAAAGATCTTCCAACTGTTATTATAGTAATTGGTATGGCTGGGAGTGGGAAAACTACATATGTTGGTTCATTATATAATTATTTAAAAGTAGAACAAAAAAAAAAGGTATACACAATGAATCTTGATCCAGCTGTTAAATATGTACAATATCCATTAAATATAGACATACGAGATAGTATAAAATATCATGAAATAATGAAAGAATATAAACTCGGTCCAAATGGTGCTATAATGACTTGTTTAAATTTATTTGCAACAAGATTTGATAAAGTTATTGAAATATTAGAAAAACGTAAAAGTAAATTACATTATATTATTGTTGATACACCAGGACAAATTGAAGTTTTTAATTGGTCTGCTAGTGGAAATATTATTTTAGAAACTTTATCAGTTAGTTTCCCAGTTGTTATTAATTATATTATTGATACCGTAAGATGTGAAAGACCAATTACCTTCATGTCAAATATGCTATATGCATGCAGTGTTCTATACAAATCAAGATTACCATTCTTAGCATGTTTCAATAAGATAGATATAATTAAACATGATAAATGTATAGAATGGATGACAAACTATGATACTTTTAATGATGATGTTTTAAACGATGAAAGTTATATGGCTAGCTTCAGTAGATCATGTGCACTAATGATTAATGAATTCTATGAAGGAATAAAAACAGTTGGAGTATCTTCTAAAACCAATGAAGGTTTTAATAATATCTTAAAAAACCTACAAATACTCAAAGAAGAATATCTAAATGAATATGTATCTTCTATAGAAAAACAAATGAAAAAAATCAAACAAAGGAAAGAAAAAGACATCAAAATTAAAATGGAAGCACTCTTAATGGAGAAGCAAAAGGAAAT
This sequence comes from Plasmodium sp. gorilla clade G2, assembly GCF_900097015.1. Lineage (NCBI taxonomy): Eukaryota > Apicomplexa > Aconoidasida > Haemosporida > Plasmodiidae > Plasmodium > Plasmodium adleri (nom. inval.). The sequence goes on from NC_041704.1 coordinate 103,438, forward strand.
ATCCTCATCAAAAATTTAAAATCTACAACATATGAAAGGATATATAAATATATATAATATATATATTTTATTTTATACATATTTTCTTTTTTTTTTTTTTTTTTTTGTACACCAAAACAATAACAAAATAATTAAACATAATTCATACATTAATATATATATATATATATATATATATATTATAATTAACTCATTTTAAAATTTTTTAACAATTTTATTATTTGTATTCATAATATTAAAAGAATATATTTTATATCTATAAAATTTTTTTTTTTTTACCTTCAAAATGTAATTATTTAAAAATTATAATATTAATATATATATAATTAATTTAAAGAAATACTCTATTATTATTATATTCGTATTATATATATAATATATATATATGTGTATATTTTTTTTTTTTTTAGCATTTTTAAAAACATACCAAAAAAAAAAAAATTAAAAAAAAAAAAAAAAAAAAAAAAAAAACAGAAGAAAAAAAGAAACAAACACAACATAACATAACACAAAAAAAACATTTCTTTGTATAAATTATATAAAAAACAAATGCGCATTCATTATATATATTCTTGAAAGAAATATTATTCGTGCTATAACTTTTCTATGATTTGCTTTTCCTTTGTTTATATTTATTTTTATTTTTTTTATTTTTTATTTTTTTTTTTATATTTTATTTTTTGTTTTTTAATATATTTCTTTTTGGTTCGATTTATATGGTTTTGTATTATATTATTCATTTGTTTATTCTATAATTTGTATATTCATTATCTATTTTGATGTCTTTTAAAGTTTTTAAAATTATTATTCTTTTTTTTTTTTTTAAAATAATATATCTAATTTATTCATATCCTGAATATCTTATGGATCTTCACCATAATATAAACATATATATATAAATATATATATATATATATATATATATATATAATATATATTTCAAATATATTTTATCTCTAATGTGATATTCCTCATAGTATCATCTTAAGAACTTTACTATATAATTCCCTATTACCTTTCAGGTATTAAATTAATTATATTTGGATTGTCTTTATTTTTTTTCTTTTTTTTTTCCTATTATTTTTTCATTTCATTTATATATTTTCTTAATTTTATTGAACAGTGATACATGTTCTTATATGTACATTTTCTAAATTCACCTGTTGTGTCGTTTCTAATTTATAATTAGTAATTACTTCCAACCTTTCTAATGTATTTAAAGACAATAGTTTAGAAATAATATTTACTAATTTTTGTGAATATATAGAAGATATATTTTTGATAATATAGCTTTTATAATTTTTATCTTCAAAAAGAGATATCATATCATTGATATTTGTAGCACAAAAGGGTGATGACAAAGTAGCAAGTTCATATAAAATACATCCTACTTGAAATAAATCACTTAATTTATTTGTTTTCTTAAATTTAATAGATTCATAACTTAAACAATTTAAGGTTCCTAAATTATTATTTGAACTTTGTTCTGATGATATACCAAAATCACCAATTTTTATTTTATTATCTTTAATAAATATATTAGTACTTTTTAAATCTCCATGTATTATGCCATTCTGATGAATTATATTTAAACCATTTAATATTTGATGTAATATATTAAATATTTCATTTTCTGTATATATTTCATTATTTAATTTCTTTCTTAAGATATCTGAATGTAAATCTCCTTGATTACAAAATTCAAGAATAAAAGATAAAGTATCATTTTCTTTAATACAATCTATTATATTTACAATATTCTCACAATTTCTTAACTTATTCATTATATATAATTCATTCATATATTTATTCATATCACTTTCATTTATACCATATATATCATATACTTTAGATATATATATCTCATCACTTTCTATAGATCTTATTAAATGAATTTCACTATCTGAAGTCATCAAATCTAATACGGTCTCAAATTTATATCCATTATTTTTATACACCTGGTATTTCTTCTCACACGATAATATTGATGGTAACAATAAAGATAACATCTTAACAAATATAAACAAAATATAACAGTAAAAAGGGAACCTATACTCACAAATAACTATCAACAAATTACACAATATCCTCATATGACTATTAACAACAAACAAATGGAATAATAAAAAACAAAACAAATAAATACAAACCATAAGAAATAAGATAAAAAAAAAATAAATAAAATTAAATTAAAATAAAAAAAAAAAAAAGAAAAACAAACAAAAAAGAAAAAGCAACAAAAAAAAAAAAAAAAAAAAAAAAAAAAAAAAAAAAAAAAAAAAAAAAAAAAAAAAATTAAATTTACTTTTTATTTAAATAAATTTCATACTTTAAAAAAACAAAAAACAAATAAACAGAAACTATAAAATTAATATTTTATTGAAAAAAAACACAAGATTAAATATATTTTTATTTTGAAATATAATCAAATTATTCTTTATATAAGAAAGTCTATAATTATTTTATTTATCTCAAACAAAAAACAATATTAAAATTATAACACTCTCTTTTCTTTTCTTACATTATGTATAACAAAAAAGGACACAAAGAAAGAGAAATATCATAAATATAAAGTGGAAAAAAAAAAAAATATATATATATATTGCTATATATATAATATATTACTTTGCGGAAGCATAAAATATATTGTCTTACGAGAAAAAAATAATAAGTACGTCCATATGTTAAATTAGAGCACCATATATATAAAAACATAAAATATATTATAATATATATATATTTATTTTAAAATCACGTGTCTAATATAGAAAAATTATAAGACCATAATAAATGCACACATTACAAAATATTATTAATTGTCTATATAATTCCATTTATTTTATATAATTGTATTTTTTTTTTTTTAAACAAATTTTACTTTGAATGAAAAAGTTTTTGTTTCTTTATAGACATAAAAAAATATATGCAAATTATTAGATAAACATATAAAAACGAAATAATATACTTCAAAAAAATAAATTAACGTAAATATATATATTAAATAAGACATCAACATATATATATATATAAAGATACACAAATTATATAATAACTTCTTTTGTTTTTTCCTCCAAAATAAAGATATATATATTTTAATATTAAATATGGGTTATATCAATAATACAAAGTCATCATTTTATTATTTATTTATTATATTTTATTTAATTTTATCTTATCTTTTCTTTTTTTGTCCTGTTATTCATTTCTAAATATATATATATATATATATATATATATATATATATATATAATCCAAATTAAAAAACAAAAGAAAAAATAATTGTTTATTCATTTTCCTTTAAAATAACATATTAATAAATCTAGTTAAATTCCAATAATATTCTTAAAAACAGTTTTTATTTTTAATTTAAAAAAAAAAATCTTTTGTCTTTTCATTTTTCATACTATATTTTTATCTGCTTTATTTAAATTATTAACCTTTTCATTATTGTCTTGATTCCTAAGGTCAAAATCATATATAAAATTCCTACTGTTATATTTGGTTTTATTACTCATATAATTATTCTGTTCTTCTATACTATTCATTTCAAAATTTCCTTCCATTACATTATCTCCTTTTTTCTTTTTTTTCTTTTTCTTTTCATGTGTATATTCATTCATATTATTGCCGTTCGGATATTTCAAGTTATTCAAATTAAAAGATATTTTATCTTTTTTGTCATCCTTTGAAGATAATCTTAAAAATGTCTTAAATCGTTCTGTGTAATATATACAAAAAATATTTAATACTGTCGAAATGAAACAGAAAAATATATTTACTGATGTTAAACAATAAAAAAAATAACGATTCACTATATTATTTTCAAAAAAAGTAATTTTATTCACTGATATCAAATATACTTTATAAAAACTGAAAACTGTAATTAACATATTTAATATTATATCCACATATATTGTACCTATATATATAGAAACATGAATATTCAAAGGCTTATCAGAAATTACTCCAAAATATCCAAAAAACATAAATAATATAGTTACTAATGTAGAAAAACAAAATATCCATATATTAAATACAAATAATATTATTTTTATAAAATTACAAAATAAAGAAAATATAAAAAATAATACTGCATTCCTTTTTGAATCCCTATAAAAAAGATCATTCTCAATAACATCCATTTTGTTCCGAAAAAAACGTTACATTAATTTACAACATAAAGAACACCAACAAAAAAAATATATAAATAAAAAATAAAATATATGTATATATATATATATATATATATATTACCATTTAACATATATAATTCCAATAACGTAGTATATTCAATCACAAAAATAACATTTAAAATATATATATATTACTTATCATCTCATTTAATATTATTGGAATGCATAACAAAATAAAATATAATAAAATAAAATAAAGGTCATATTTTCTTCTACATTTATACATATTATATATATAAATATATATATATTAATTTAATTTTTTATACAATTCATTAATGTGATTTATAAAATACACATAACATATATATGAATACAAGCATTTTTTTTTTTATATAAACAATTTTATATTAAACATGTAATAATCCACAAAATAAAATAAAAAAAATTTAACTTAACAACATCTGTTTTGTCCTTTCATAAAAAAATATACGTATAGAGAATTATGAAAATTAAAAAATATTAAAAAATTTAAAAGAAAAGACAATATAAATCGTTTGTATATTAAATATATATATTCACAGTTTTTTTTCGAATTTGCAAAAAATTTGTCTTACTATTTTAATGAAATATGTAATTCAATTGTTTATGAAAATATAAATATATTTTTTTTTTTTTCCCCCATATTTGTTATAAATATGAAGACACTAAAAATGGCTAGTAAAAAAAAAAAAAAAAAAATTTAATAAATAAATAAATATATATATATATTCAAATATTTAAAGTATATATAAATATATATCAAATTTCTTATAATTAATTTAAAATTTATATATTTTGAATTCACTTTGATATTATAAAACATTATATTAAAGATACATGTATACTTATTAACATATATATTATATATATATTTTTTCTTATTTTCTCTTACGTATAATAATTAATATATTAAAAAAATATATCCTGATGTCTCTTCTCTTTTGATTGGTAAAACAAATATAATATATAATATATAATATATAAAATAAAAATAATACATTTAATTTTAATTTACAAGGAGTAAATGTTATATGTACATTTGAAAAATATTGTCTTATATATATATATATATATATATATATTTATATATTTATAATATATATTTCATTAATTTTTTCCCTCTTCAAGCATTATTACTTTTAAATATTTCATTTAAAAAAAAAAATGTCTTCTTTTTCTTTTTTTCCAACAAGGTCTTTATATATTCCTTTCCGGCTAAATATCCCTCAGCCTCTTTTCTTCTTATAGCTATTTTTTTTTCCTCATTAATTTCTGAATTTTTTAAATTGCCTGTGTTTATCTTTTTATTTGCATTTTCCTTATTAATAATATCTAAAAGAATAAAATCATTGCTATCATTTTTATCATTTATATCCACAAATTTTATATGATCATGCTTATTTAATTTTGATAATATATTATTCTCATTCAACAATAAATTATTACTTTTAATATTATCATGTGTATTTCTTGATATACGTTCCATATTTTCATTATATACATTGTAACTATAAACATCTTTAAAATTCTTTATTCGGCTCTCATTTTTTTCATCATTTTCAATAAAACCTAGATCATGTAAGCTTTGCCTTTCCAATAAATTATTATCCATTCGACATATGAAATATTCTTTTGAATGGTCTCGACAACAAATATGATCATTATTATTTTCCTTTAAACATTTCAAATATTTCTCTTTTATTGAAGTACATTCATTATTATGATCAAGTAGGAAACTACCCCTATCAGGCTTCTTAACAAGCTGCCTTTTTATATCCATAATACTTCAAATATAAAAAAAAAAAAATAAATCACAAATACATATATATATATATATATATATATATATATATATATATAATACTGGATGTTTTTAAAAAAATTTCATGATTGTCATAAAATTTCAATTTTATATATTCCTTATCTATTTATCATAATGTCAATATATGTGTATATTATATAACTAAATGATAAATATAGTCATAATATATTACATATATATTTATATATTTATTTATACACCACTTTATATTTCCACATTTATAACATTAATTCATTATATCTACATATATTCATTTAGGTGTATTTATTTTTTAACTCATCTCAAAAATATTATTATTGAAAATTCATAAAAATATTTAATTTTTATAAATTATTTTATAATTCCTTTTAAAAATTAATACTAAACAATAAGTAAAATAAATCAGAAAGTTGCAAAGTTATCAAAGTATAATATATTTTAACAAAAAAAAAAAAAAAAAAAAAAAAAAAAAAAAAAAATTAAAATTAAAAAACAAATTGATATTTATTAAATCAATATATAAATATATGATATCATTTCTTAAAATTAAAAATATACATTTAAAAAAAAAAAGGTGTAAAAAAAAGGAATAGGAATGAAAAACTATAATATATATATATATATTAAATCTAAATATATATTATACAACAAAATTAAAATAAAAAAAAAAAAAAAAAATTTGCATTCATAATAAGAATAAATTGCAAAATTTTATAAATACAACAAATAACAAAACATATTTAAAATATTTAAAAAAAAAAAAAAAAAATTATAATAAAAGTTTCCTATAAATATATATATATATTTTTTTTTCTTCACTTTATAAATACGGCATATCATTAAAAATAATTCTGGTAAAAGTATTTAAATAAATAAAAACAAATAATCTCAATATACATATATATATATTTAAAAATTTTATATTTTTTCATTTTATCCTTAAAATACCTTTGAACTTAAAATTATATATTCATTTTTTATTTATTATATTCATTTACTTAATATTTCTTTTTTAATTAATTCTTCATATGAAGATTTATTATCTTTATATGACTCTTCTAATAATTTCTTAAATTCTATTCTTACACCTCCAAAGTTACTTTTAAAAGCATTATTTTTTTTTAATACATAATATTTATATAAAGCCTCATGATGTTTTGTTCCACTTAATATACCATGTTCTATACAATATTTAATAGCTATAATTGAATTAGGATTTTCTTCAAGTAAACTCTCATAAAAAGCTCTAGTTCCATCACCATTTGGTGGTGTAATAATTTTTTGACCCTCTTTAAAATATTTTCTAGCATCATTAATTTCATTACAATTATTTTCACCCTCTACGTCTAATTCTCCAAACGCTTCTTTCATAGGTGTTCCACATACACTATCACTCATTTTAATTTTTATTTTTTTCTCTTCTTTATAATCATCTTCTTCCTTACTACTATAACTAGTCAACTCACTATCTTTAGAACTACTATTACTGTAACTTCTCCTTTTCACACGCTTAGATATTTTTTTATTTTCTTTTATCTTCTTTGACCCTTTTTTTTTTATATCTTCAAGATTTTGCTACCAAAAAAAAAAAACAAAAAAAAAAAAAAAAAAAAAAAAAAATTTAATTAATATTTTTCTTATATTACACATATATGAAATTATGAAACAATATAAAATGATTTCAAAATGTCGCTATTGCTTATATTATTTTGTATATATCTATAATGTAAAAACACATAAATAGGTATATGTATATACATATATATATAAACAACAAATAAATATATTATATATAATTTTGATCTAAATACCAAAATAAATACATCAGAAGACGATGAAGATGATCCCATTTTCCCTTCTTGTATTATGTATTAGGTTACAATAGAAAAAAAAAATTAATAATAAATAAAAGAAGAATACTTAATCTTTTCAATATTATATATATATATATATATATTATTCATTTATTTATTTTCTCCTCGTTTAATATTCTTATTAATAAAACTCTTTAGGTTTTCAAATGTTTATTTGTTTCCCTCGTTATTTTTCTTCTGTTTCCGCGTATGTATTATACCTAATTATTCTTTCTGGTTTATTTTTTATTTTCTAATATTATATTTAAAAAAAAAAAGGAAAAAATAATTTATTATATTACCTATAAAAAATCCAACAAAAACCCTATAAATCTTTTTTTATATCTTCTTTATATCATGGCTAACCCTTCTAGAATATTTCAAATATAATCCCATATAAATAAAAAAAAAATAAATTCAAATTCAAAATTATATTTTTTGAACTTTATACATATATAATATATATATATATGATATTACATACGCCCAAAATGTAAAATATATTTGATATATATATTACATATATATATATATATATATATTATTTTTTTCTAGTTTAAATTTTTATCAAATAATATGATTTCTTATGCATAATAATATATTTATATATATGAAATATTATATATATTATATATATATTATATATTTTTCCTTATTGCACGCGTAAATATTGTTTAATAAAATATATGAGCAACTTATAAAAAAAAAAAGAAAATTAAAAAAGTATAAATTCAAAATATAAAATGGATGACAAAAAACACAAAAAAAACAAAAAAAAAAAAAGTAAATAAATAATAAATATCTTATTATCATAAATTTATTTATAAAATTGTTTTTGTTTATTAAAAATTATAAACATATATATTATATATATATAATTTTTTATTATTTTTTTTTATTGAAGAAAATGGAACATGAAAAATGACTTATTGTTTCCAAGAAAACCAAAACGATAAAATAAGTAAATATATATATATATATATATATATGTGTTAATTTATTTTATACCTTCAGATATTCTTATTAATGTCTTTTATTATTTCATCAGCTCGTTTTCTTTTGTACTTTTCTGTTTTTCTACCTAAAATTATGATTTTCTTTTTCTGTAACTTGCTACAAGAACGAAACAAATATTTTGAAATATAATATAAAAACATAAAATATATATATATATATATATTAATATTCATTATGTAAAAGTTTCTATTTTTCTTTATAATAGTATATTACTATGTTATCCAAGGTGCCTTCTTTTTCCTTCTTATAATATTTTTCTTCTCCTTAATAATAGGCGGTAGTTCTATTAATGTATTTATTTCTAATCCTTTATTCTTATACTCAAAATTAGAACTATTAAATAAACTTATAATTTTATTGACATGCGAACTTGAAATGTCAACAATAAATCCCTCATCACATTTAGCTACCTCTCCAATAATCTGTAAGTAAGTAAGTAAATAAATAAATATATATATATATATCAAATGAACACTATAATATATTATTTAATTTTATTTATACTTACCGTTGTTATCATTTTATTTCCTGTAATAACCTTAATTATATTAATTATATCATCTCTATTTTTTATTACCTGCACAAAGACAAAAACATATATATATAAATCTACATATATGTGCAATTCCTTTTTTTCTATTTGTTATATGTTTAATCTTCACCTCAAAAAATGGATCCTTTATTAAAACAGCCACGTAATTTTTTTTTCCTGACAACAAAGAAACTTCGCAACTTTTTTTATCAAATTTTAATAATATAGACAATATTTGCGCAATAATTTTTGTATTATGATTCTTTAATAACTCCTTTGATTTTTCATTAAAAAATTCATATTTTTCTGGTGCTATCTTCATTACATTCTCTACACATTACCAAATATATATATATATATATATATGTATATATGAACACACTTTATATTATTATGTTTATTAATCATTTACATTATTCTTATAATTTCATTTATTATTTTTTTTTTTTTTACATATATATTTCATTTACACACCTACTAATTTATCTACAGAAAATTTATAAACATCCTCTACCTTTGGACACAAAATAACTTCAAATTTATTTTTTGTATATTTCATTATTTTATCTACATTTCTATATTCATATTTATGATACATGGTTAGGCAAATTCCTTTTTCTTTTCCTCTTCCCGTTCTTCCAGATCTTTGCAAATAAAAAAAAAAAAAAAAAAGAGAAAATTATGTAATATAAAATAATCAAAAAAATATTATTATATAAATTATTTAAAATATATTAAGTTCAATTATTATTATATATATATACCTGTGTATATAATCATTGGGTGATGCTGGAGGAGAATAATTTAAAATAAATATAACATTGTCTATGTCCAAACCTCTACTGATTATATCTGTAGTAATGAGTACATTTTTTTTACCAACTTTAAATAAATTTATATTTTCATTTTTCTGTATGGTCAATAATTCTGAATGCATCATTACTGCGTGTGGTTTGAGCAAAGAAATTTCATATAACTTTTCCACCTAAAAAATTAAATATATATGGACAAATAAAAATATATATATATATATATATATATATATATATATATATATATTTATATATGATGTGCTTAAAAAAATTCATACAATTTTCACATTTTTTATTTTTATCTTTATTTTTATTTGTATTTACCTCTTCCTTTGTATTTGCAAATATTATACACTTATTTATTTTTTCATCATTTGAACGTCTCATATTCCCTTCATTCTCTGAATGATCAACATATTTGTTTTCTTCCATATTAATCATATTCCTATAATCTAATTTATCATATTCATCATATGCCACATCTTTATTAATGTTTTGAGAACTCTTTTGTTTATGAAAAAAAAATTCGTCTAAAAAATAACACACATATTTATATTTTGATGCCGTGTTAATTTTACACACAAAATGCGTAATATTTAAATTACATAGACTTGGATTTTTATTTTCTTTGCTTAATAATTGAATAACATTTTCAGAATTTTTCAAAACATTAATATTAAAATTATGTTGTTCAGGTACTTGCTTTTGTATATGTTCTTTAATTCCATTTATAAAATCAAAAAAAACAAAACCATTTAAATGCTCATATATTTTTTTTTTTATTACCTCATTTATATTAGCTGTAAATAAATATATGTTATAATTTGATTTATTAAATGTATCATGATTATATTTATTCTTGTCGTTTATATTATTATTATTTTGAATTTCATTACATAATTCTTTTTTAAAAATAAAATTTAAAATATTCTTCCTATATTCAACAATATAATCAAACTCATCTATAACAATAGTATTTATATTATTTAATATATTATTCATAACATTTTTATCATTTCTACTTTTGTTTTTATAACTTTTTATAAAATATTCCAATTTGTTAGGTGTGCATAAATAAAAATGTATACCGTACTTTTCAACACACACATCATTATTATTCTTTATATTATTCGCATCATTATTACTTCTTTTTTTATCTATTATTATATCATTGTTTATATTAAAACTTTCTTTTTCATCAGATAATATACATACATTTAAAGTTGGATAAATTGATAATATATATATATACAACTGTTTACATAAATATATATTTTGTGTTATTATTAATACCTTTTTATTACAATCGAATTTATCATTTATTAATTTTTGTATTAATGGTAATAAATAACTTAAGGTTTTCCCTGTACCTGTTTTATTATATATTAATAAATGTTTTGAATTTTTTAAAATTTCATTATATATAATATATTGATACATATATAACTTATCTATATTCAAAATAATCTTAAGGTTATTAATAATTTCTTCATCTATATGTAAAGAATTCAAATCTATTTTTTCATGCCTATTTAATATTTCATTTTTTATTTTATAAGTACTTTCATTATTATGAGACCCATTATACATATTTGTTAAATTATCTTGTATATATGAGTCTTTATTAACTTTTTCATAATATCTATATTTTTTTTCTTCATCTTTTTTCTCTTCCTCATTTATAAATTTATTATTAATTTCATATCTTCTTTTATATTCTTTTTCAGCGTAATTATGAATTTCTTTATACTTTTCAAACTCATTTTCTTCATAAGACCAATTATTTAATTTTTGATTATAATATCTTTTTATATCTACCCTTTTAATTATTCCATTTTTTTTGATATAATTATGGATATCTTTAGAAATATTTAAGTTCATAAAATTGTAATAGGTACTAAAATGTATAAATTTTATATTATTTAAATGACTACATTTATTATAAGTATAAAAATAGTTTTCACAAAAACATAGACTCTTCAATTTATTTCTATACATTTGTAAAATAATTCACAAAAAGGTTAAATATTTCATTTCCTCATAATAATATAAAGAACATTTATTTTATTCCTATACCTACTATTATTATTTCACATACAAAGATGTATTATAATATATCATATATATGTTATATATATATATATAAATATATCCACATATATATTATTTTTCTCATACTGTTTGTTTTTTATACATTTTAATATTCATCCTGTATAAATAAAATATATATATATATATATATATATATATATATATTATATGTTTAAATATTTTTATTTTTTATTTATTATTATATTTATATATTCCTTATAAGGAAATTATTAAGAGCTATATTCATCCAAAATTTACAAATATATTAAATGTGTCATTTTTTATTTTTTAAAATATTCTTAAAAAATCTTCACATAAATAAAAGTAATTCACTATATAATATATTATATATATTTTTTTTTTCTACATTTGTTATTATATATATTTATTTAATTATATAAAAAAATAAATAAAATTATTTTTTTTTTTTTTTTTTTTTAAATATAGAAGATTAAAAATATTTACTACAAAAAAATAATAATATATATATATATATAATATATTTATGTAGGTATTCCTGTATAGTCTAAAGTTGTACAAAAAAAAAAAAAAAAAAAAAAAAAAAAAAAAAAAAAAATACATATATATATAAATAATATATATATATTTATGTACGCAAAAATATTTATATTAAATATTTCTACAGAATACGAATTTTATAAAAAAAAAAAAAAAAAAAATTATCATTATACATAGCTGTATAAAGTTTTCCAATTTCTAATAATAAACAAAAATAATATAAATATACATATATATTTATATATATATATTTTTTTTTTGTCATTAAATTTTATTATATATAATCATTTAAAAATTAATAACCATATTATATATATATATTATTTGTTTTTTGTAATTTCATTATATTTTAATTGTATTTTAAAAAACTATAAAATCATCTTCAAAATTTTTCTTAAAAAAAAACAAAAAGAAAGTACAAAATGTGTGTTCGAATGCATTTTAATATTGACTTAAATGTTTTGAAAAGTAAATATAAATGTAACAAAATAGTTAATGATGACAAAGTAAAAAAAGGAATGATCAACAAGTATAATAATAAAACATAAACACATAAATATATCAATATATAAATGCATAAACATATATATATATATATATATATATATATATATTATGTTCATTGTCCTCTTATAAAATAATAATATACATAAAACATTTAATTCATTTTATAGGAAAAATTATGTACCCATCATTTTTGAAAGTGCTGAAAATTCCACATCAAAAGAAAAAATTATTAATGTCTGCCTATGGGGAATTTCTCCTTTCACTTATGGAAAAACAGAAAAAGACTTTGCTTTGATTAATGCTAGATTGGAGACCCTACACATAAAAAAATCATTCAGGTTCATAAAATATTAATGCATATATATATAAATATGTACATATATATATATATATATTCATTTATGTATATTTAAATTTTTCCTTTTTTTAAAGTGTATTAATAAATAAAAATAGATGTGCTGTCATTGTCAATGGTTACTTTGAATGGATGGGTAACGAAGGATCCTCCAAAAAAATTCCATATTATATATACAATGGTAACACAAATAATAAAAATGAATTAACAATTAAAAAAGAAGAATTGAATAATGTACAATCTGATAATTACAAATCAGAGAATGAAGACAGTGATAGTAAAATAAAAAAGGAGGAGGATAACAAACAGGGAAATGTACAAGTAAAAGAAGAAGTAAAGGATGAAATAAAAGAAGAAACAAAAGATGAAACAAAAGATGAAATAAAAGATGAAGTAAAAGATGAAATAAAAGAAGAAGTAAATGAAGAACAAGATGAAGATCAATTAGTTGATGAAAATTCTCATAAGCGAAAAAAAGTTATAAATGACGAAACTTCTAATAAAAAAATAAAAAAAGAACTTTCTGATGAAGGTAAAAAAATAAAATAATTTGTTTTTTTCTATATTATAATAAAACGTCCTAAATAAATCAAATGCAAATATAATTTTATTAAAATAATTATTCATATATATATATATATATATATATATATATATGTTTTCATTTTTACAGTAGATAATTTAAATAATATAGAAAACAACGAAAATGAAAAGAAACAAGAAAACTCCTCATATATAATTCTTGCTGGTAAGATATTATAAAAAATAAAAAGAATGTATCTACTATATTATCAATAAAGTGAAGAACTATTTAAATATTACTTACCTTTCATTTTTTTTTTTATTTTTCAAGGGTTATATACTGTATCTAATGATAAAAAGAAAGAATGTCGAAATACTATAATCACAACTTCGAGTGAAAATACGAACTTACAAGATATCCACGAGAGGTTATAAAATATAAAGTTAATTATCATATATATATATATATATATATATATATATATATATATATTTATTTATATTTGTATGACTTATTAAACATTATATATTTTATATATATTTATTCTTCTTATAGATGCCCTCTTCTTCTTAGTGAAAATACCTTATCCCTTTGGCTAGATGTAGAAAAAAAATACACAGATATAATAGATAAAGTTAAAGAGGAACACATAATCATGAGTAAGATAATATAAATTGAAATATAATATATATATATATATATATATATATATATATATATTTGTACAATTGTGTGCACAATTTTATATATGCATAACTAATTTTTTTTTTTTTTAGGCTCCCAATTAAAATTTAGGGAAGTTCAAAACTGGAATGATTTTACAAACTATACTAAAGAATATAAAAAGGATTCTATTTTAAAATATGTTAAAAAAAATGAAAATAACTAATTCTTAAACTTGTTTTTGTTCATTTATGTATGTAAAATATATATTTCTTGGTAGGAATATATAGAACTGTGGATAATTACACCTGATAAATATATAGACATATATACATATATATATAATTATATTGTTTTATTTTTTTTTTTTTCACGTCATATAAATATATATATATATATATATATATATATATATATATATGTTATAATTGTCCATTGTAAATGATAAAATGACTTTTGTATTTCCGTATTGTGAAGGATTATATTCACATATTTTTTATGATAATTATTGAATAAAAAAAAAAAATAAAAAATATACACATACAAATGTAATAAAAATGTTAACAACGTATAAATATAATAAATGATATATAAACATGAAACATATATAATATATATATATATATATATATATATATATTATAATATTTAGGAGGCTATAAAATATATGTAAATATTTATATAAAGTATTTAAAAATTAGCTAACTATATTATGAAGTATATTTATTCTTTTTTTTTTTTTTCTCCCATGCACTAGAGATATAAGAAAATTTTAATTTCTTTTCATTTTTTTGAGGAAGAACCTGATCCACTTGTACCTAATCCCATAACCGATTTAAAGGTATCATAAATCCACCATTGTAAACCTGTCAGTGTTCCTATCATTAATACTCTTGTACATATTCCTTTAGTAAATAAGTTAAACATTCCCATTTCTTTAGTTATCATTCCTAAGCTTTTATCTTTATTTTCTACTTTACCTAATTGTGATATTAAATTATCTGCAGGGTGTGAAACAAGGGCACAAATAATACCTGATAAATAACCTGATGCAAATGTTATACCTAGTTGTGTTGATTTAGAATAATTATCTTTAGGCATAGTAAATACATTATCATACATTAACTGAACAATTTTTTCAAAAAAATAAAATTTAGCCATAGTATAAGGTATTTGACGACACCATAAAGGTCCTACACTACCAAACGGAAATTTAGACTCTTTTCTATTTTTCAACATATGAACTATAGATGGTAACATTTTCGTAGGAAATGTATTAGCTTTACTTGTTTGCATTTTTACTTTTATCATTTCAAAAGGACATAAAAAAAAATCTGCTGCAAATTCAGCTGATGCTGAAGCAAGTAACCATGTAGCTCCTTTATATTTATATGCATATTCTTCACCCAAATAATTTGAATATACATCTTTAAATATTTCATAAAATCCAAATTTACATAAACCTTGTAAAGAATAACCAACAAATGTTGGAGTCCATCCTAGGGTTAAACTTTTTATTTTTTCTTCTTTTACAATCTTCTTTATACTTTGAAATAAATTCTTATAAATATTTGGATATGTCTGAATTCGACATTTTGTCACATCTAAAGGTGTAATTACTGTATGTGTTAAACCGCATGAAAGTATGCCTCCAAACATGCATTTGCTATAATATGATAGATTATGTTCATGAGGATGTTTTATCCTTGTTACG